>NW_019154103.1:37399258-37604584 GCF_002288905.1 Enhydra lutris kenyoni
AGGTGTTTGCAATCTTTAGATAAGCTATCTAGCTGATCTCCCGCTACCTGAAGTAGTCTCAGCTGCTACTTCTCCGACATCTTGACTCCTCCTCCGATTTTATGCATTTTTTTGAGAGAGAGTGAGAGACTCTGTAAGCAGGGGGAGGGGCAGAAGGAAAAGCAGACTCCGTGCTGAGTACAGAGCCTGATGCAGAGCTCAATCCCGGGACTGAGCCAAAATTAAAAGTTGGGTGTTGAACCGACTAAGCCGCTCAGGTGCCCCTAGAAAATGAATTCTTAAGTTTCCTTTCTACTCTAAGTTTTGAGTTAACAGTTGGAATGATTTGATGTGCTTTGAAGGACTACTTATGCACAAGTGTCATCTGCCATTTATATTACCTCTTAAAAGGGTGAGGGTGGGGGGCAGCAGTGTTACTAGGAGACCCCTGTTAGTATGTCTTAAATGAATAATATTTTAAGCTAGCAATTAGAAAATATGTATGCAGAAAGCACTATGTGTCTAATTTTCACATAGACATTGGGACATTGTTTAAAATAATATCATGTCTGGTAAGAGTCCTAGACATAATGAAAGGCAAAGAAATAAGGACTATACTTGATATCATAGTGAGAATTTATTATGCTGGCTCTCCCATCATCGTTTCCCTTTTCTCTGGTGTCACAAATTCTCTTTGTGGTAGAAAGTGGATTCTGACCATGACCTGCCATTTTGACCATGACCTGAATCTCAAATTCAGGATCAAGCATGAGATTTAGGCAATCAGGGAGAAAGTATTCCATTCCACCACCTCTTGCCACATCTTGGATTTCTTCAGGAATGAGCATGTGACTCAAATCAGTCACATTCTTTTCCAGGGGTATGAGTCATGAGTTCAGTGGCACAGGACAGATAACAGAAGTTGTTTCCCTCTGATGGCAACCTTCTGGAGAGATGGCCCATTTACTCCCCTCCATCAAGATTTGTACAACTACCCTGTTTCTGTGCTTCATGAGGCCTGATGGTCCAGTTCCTCTTTCAAGTTTTTGTGGGACTTTGAGGTCATCCATGAATTTCTCTTGTATACTTGTATCTTTTGTTGTTATTTTTTGTTTTTTGTTAGCTCAAGTCTGCTTCTGTTGCTTGTAATCATAAACTCCCCAACTGATGAAGACCAAGAAATTGGTGTCAGGAGTAGGGCATAGCAGATAACCAAAGCTAAAAGAAGGAATTGGCTGAGTCATGGTAGTGTGTGGGACAGTGAAGATTCTCTTACCTCTGACCAAGAACTTGACAATACTTGTTAAGTGGCTGTAGAGCAGCCTTTTATGATGTCATTGCTTCTTTCTTGATACAAGAATATGCGTACAAAAATGTAAGTTTGGAAGGTTTTGTGGAAAAACCTGAGCATCTTGGAATTTTTTTAATTTTAAGAAATTAGTGGGTCACCTGGGTGGCTCAGTGGGTTAAAGTCTCTGCCTTCATCTTGGGTCATGATCCCAGGGTCCTGGGATCAAGCCCCGCATTGGGCTCTCTGCTCAGCAGGGAGCCTGCTTCCTCCTCTCTCTCTGCCTGCCTCTCTGCCTACTTATGATCTCTGTCTGTCAAATAAATAAATAAATAATCTTAAAAAAAAAAAGAAATTAGTAAGCTTAATTTAATTTTTCAAGTTTTAGGTTCAAAGCAAAAGTAAAATACTATTAAATACTATTGTATATATATATATATATATATATAAAATACTATTGTAAAATACCTACAACCTCAGTTCTCAAAAAGGTGCTATAAGAAAGGTCCTAGCTGGGTGTAAGTTGGATCATCTCAGAGCACAGAGAAGAGAGCTCTGCTTTGAGAAAAAAAAAGATGGTTTTAAATATTTACTTGTTTTGAGAGAGGGAAGAAAGGGAGGGGCAGGGCGAGAAAGAGAGAATATTAGGCAGACTACCTGTTGCAGGCAGAGCCTGACTCAGGGCTTGATCCCATGAATGCAAGATCATGACCTGAGCTGAAACCCAGAGTTGGAGACTAAACCAACTGAAACACCCAGGTGCCCCTGTGAGAACAACTCAGGTTGAGGGCTGTGAGAGGAACTCTCACTAAGAGACAAAACGTGACCTTAACCCAGATTCAGAATCCATACCTTGAGGAATTCTCTGACCTAAGTGACTCATCTGTAGGTTTTCTAGAAAGTTTATTGTGCAGTAGCCTCATGAAATTTTAAGGTATTCGTTTTGCAAGGTCTAGGTCTGTAATTTCTTATCCCCTAAAATTTCATCAACAAGGATTAGGGTACTATGGCAGTTAAGTCTCAGGAAAAGAATACTCTTGGATATTCTCTCATATGTAATTTTGAAGAGCAATGGACGTGGATGATCTTCCCAGAGGACAGAACCAGTGCAGCTGTATTAAGAGATCTAGGAAGCCACTATTACTGATGGGTAGGAATCTTTGCCATCCCTCTCTGGCGGGATACGATACATGTTTGAGAGCAGTAACCATCATAGTTTCTAAATAGTGGTTCCTGGCATGTTTAACTTTTTTGACCCACCACTATATGTGGAGTGTGTTGGGTGCTTAATTTCACAGGCTCCTATAGTGTTAAGAGCCTCATTTGTTTGTACTGAGAGCAGAGGTCTTGAACATGGAGGTGGACATGGTAATCAGACAGAGTCTCTGATTGTTTGTTTTGAATAATGGGCCTTTGATCATTAGTGGAAGAGTTCATAGTGGAAGTGTTTGGGAAATAGTATGTATGAAAAAGAATAGTATGAATGTTAGCCAGACTATAGATAGAATATCACGGAAATCTTCTGTCTTCCCAGCATCTTTGGCTCCCTCATTTAAATAAAGAACCCAGTTTCCTGTGGTATAAAATTTTCATTTAGTACAGGGTACCCTTTGTATCTTCTCCTGGTACCCTTTCTACAAATGGGATGGTCATAGAAAATGGTGTTAAATACTAAACCATTTCAGTGACTGGTTTAGGGTTGAACAGATGTTCTAAGCCAGGCTAATTAGAACCCTCTCTGTGACCTTTTTGTTAATGCTATTGGAGAAAAAGCATTATCTTTACTAGAATTGCTAAACCAATAGGATGTGAATCTTGGGGTGCCCATAGCCACCAGCCCACCATGCCCAGAGAGCCTTTTTGTGGCAGCAGAGAGAAAGAGAGCAGAAAAGTAAGCTGGAACCCTTCCTGTGTATTTGGAGCCCCAGGGTCTATAAAGTCATCCTTTTTTTCCCCTAAGCTAGTTTGCACACTGTCGCATACATGACAGAGTAGTTGGGAACAAAAAAGTGTAAATACTTAATTATCTGCCTGGAGGATAGCTTCAAAGAGGACAAGGCATTTGAGGTGGGTTTCAAAGAATGAGCAAGGGTTTTCCAGTCAGAGAGCAAGGGAGAAGACAAGGATAATAGTGTGACTGAAGGTAGACTTAGGAGAGTTGACATTACAGGGAGGGAATGGACATTCCAAACAGCAAGTAGGACAGAGAAATAGATGTTAATTCCTCAAAGGTGGTGTGGGGGCCAGATGATGTAGGCCTTGTTTGCTGTCCAGTTGGTTCCAGCTTCATCATTTAGCCTCAGAGGGTATTTTGAGGGTAAGTAGCAGAACAACATGGGGGATGAGGTAGACTTGCCAAGAAGCATGGGTATTGGGAAGAGGTGATACTGAAGGACCAAAATGCCTGGAAGCAAATCCTGGCTCTGTCATTTACTCCTTGGGTGACTTGGGGTAAACTATGTAACTTCTTTTTGCCTCACTTTCTTTGTCTGTGAAATGGGGCTGATATTAATAGCACCGATAGCACTTGCAGATTTGTTACAAATATTAAATAAGCCACATGTAAAACACCTATGTAAGTGCTTGACACATGCTGACTGTTCAGTAGAGGATTATTATCTGCGCTTGAGAAGTAAAATGTGGGGGATAGAATTGAGGAAAACTCTCCATCATTTGCACATGATATTCCTTTAACATGGATTAGTTTCTCAGCCTAGGTAGCTGTCCACCAACAGACAGGGAGGCTCCAGGAAAATAGCATGGAGGACAGTGTTTTTGGGTAGAAAAAGAGGGACAGAGCAAAGAACTGTTTCAGAGCATGTAATGTCATTCCAAGTATGGGCTTGGGTGGCCAGAGATTGGCCTGAGTTCACGGGGGAAATGCTAGAAATGGCTGTGATTAGGGAGAGAGACTGCAGAGGCCAACAGCCAATGGGAAATTGGTGCCTAGTGATGGTCTTGACTGGAGCAAATCAGTGGAAGAGCCTTTGAAGATGTGAGAGATGACTCTTCCATTGAAACTGTGGACAAGGGTCTGTAGGAGGCCAAAGCAATAGCTCAGAGGGCACAGGGCTGGATTGTTCAGTTCACGCCACAGTGAGAAGTTCCGTGGGATCCTAAGAGTCACCACAAGTCAGAGATGCCATTTGATGCCCTATCACCCAGAACCCAGGTTTAGCAGACACTTTGTTCCAGGTGTCAGCAGCAGGATGGGCAGAGCAAAGACAGAAAAGAGTTGAAAGGTAGAGAAAGACAAGGAGGAAACAGAGGAAGGGAGGGAGTGTGTGTGAGCTCAGGAAAAGAGGAAGTGAGACACAGGAAAAGAAGGACAGGAGGCATACAAGGTGGGAACGGATTCAGAGCTCTCATACTACGCCTACTGGGTACATTCTCTCAAGACCGTTTCCAACTGTGCCAGAGAGCCTCCTGGGGAGACGTGATAAAACCAGAGAATTCCACTGATATGTCTGTTTCATATTCTTGGCAGTCCTTATTGAAATGATTGCCTCCCTTGCCATTGTCCTTGGAGTAGATACATAGAATTCTTCTCTATATTAAAAATCCACAGACACTTATATTTGGCGCACAGGCTGAGCCTGTCCTCCGAAGCTACGGCAGAATAGCAGCTGTGGGAGACTTTCTTGACTCTTGAAAGCTCAAGTATGTTGTACTCTTCATTCTTGACTGGTTGGAAGGAAGACTTAGTATGTATATTGCATATACCAGACCAGTGGAGCACTGCTTTGAAAGTAGGAATCACCCAGCTTTCCCGCACGCGGAGTATTGAAGATAGTGTCTGGGGAAATACTTGTTGCTCAGAAACTGCTAATGAGTTAACTATTTGCAGCTGCTTCAAGAACCACAGTTAACCAGAGGAGAAAAAAAAAAAAGAACAGTTGGACCTCCTCAGATTTGAATTGTTGGCCCATCAGCTCTGTGACTGTGGGCAAGTTACTTTACTTCTAGGAGCCTTCCTTTCTTCATCTGGAATGTGGGCAAAATAATATCAGAGACTCTACTGAGTTGTACTGAAGACCAAAGGAGTTGATACGCGATACCTACTGTGTGTTCGCTAAGTGTTAGCTAAACACAAGATCACACTCTCCTTTTCCAGTGTTGTCTTTGAAACTCCTGTCAATCAAAGTTCTAGCAATTCACAAAGGGGACACATATATGCTGTAGCATGTGAAATTTGAAGAAAAAACATGCCACCTCAAACATTATCACTTCTGGAACATTCTGCCTGGTTTCAGCATGCACTCTGACCCTGTCCACTTAAACCATAGTTGGTCCTTGAAGGGCAAGTGAGAATGTAAGAAACCTGACCCCGTGTCCAAGCTCTGACCATTGCTGTCTGATCTTAAACAAGCTGCTTATGTAACTGCATCTTAGAAAGCTCTGGTCTGTCTGGGTCATTATTATATTCTCAGTGTGTAGAATAGGGCTTGGCAAACATATAGCAAGCAACAGTCATCTCTCAAATCAGTGAATTTATAAAATTGGACTTTGTAAAAAGTAAATGAGATGATAATAATAATAGTTAATGGTTTTTGAATGCTCATGGCATACCAGGCACTATTCTGAGCACTTTACATGCGCCGATTATTGATTTTTCCTAACCATCCTGTGATGGTGGGAAAGTTATCTTTGTTGTGTAGATGTGCACCTTTGGGCAAAAAGAGAGTAAAGAAATTGCCCAAAGTCACATAGCTAGAAATGAACAAAACCAAGATTTTCCCCAGCAGTCCGACTGTGGAACCTAGGCTTTTTGTGTCAGTGGTCTGTTGGTCATCAATGTGGGTATTCTAACTCCCTGCCCAATACCCCGTTCCCATCTTTTGATAACTACCCAGATTTTCATTCAGTTATTTAAACCTGCTTCATCTGAAGCTTATGTGCGTGACAACTTGATGCTTTAGAATTTACTTTCTTCAAATGAGGATATATTTTCTGTGTGTGAGGATAGTGTCCTAAATAAGGAAAAATAGAACTCTGAAAATTGGAATATTGACATTTATTCATTACTTTCATCTTATTCTCAAATCACATTTAAGTTCTGTCAGTTGTCTAATGAGTGACTTTGAATCAAAATAGTCCAGTCGAGAATGTTGCGTTGCTTTTCATGTTCATGTCTTTCTGCCTCTTTCAATCTCAAACAGTCTTTCCGTCCTTGTTTGCTTTTCTCCTCTTGTCACTTTAGAGGATGACGTGGAACTTATTTTGTGAAATATCCTTCCATTTGAGTTTGTGTTTGCTCATGATTAGATTCAGGTTGTGCATCTTTGGCAAGAACATGATGCATCTTGTGAGATGTCTGCATAGATGCTCCCCTCATCTCGACCAAGTTCCACACCAAACATCAAGTCACTCCATCCCCTACTGTGAACACCCTCTTTACCCTGCTCAGGCTTTGACACTCTGCTCTGGCCTGCCCCAGCTTCAATCTTCTCCTCCCTACACCAGCGCCTAATTTGCCCAGGACCTACCTATTTGCTTTTGGACTGTTTTAGGAACAGAGAGGGAAGGAAATGAAAGAAAGGATTATAAGGAAGAGAACAGGAAGAAGAGTCAGACCTTAATAGCCCACCATACCTGTTGATTTTCAGTTGTAATAGCCAACTGATCTTTGTAGTTTCAGCCAATATGAGAGTTGGTTGGTTTGTGTCTGCTGTTACTTGCAAAACAAAACCTATTAACCAATATACGAAGTTCATAATAAATAGTAGGTAAACAATACATGAAAGCTCTTGTGGGATGGTGGTGGCATTACACTTGGAATCCTAAGACCTGAGTTTAACCCAAGAAATAACTCTGTCATATTGCACGAGACATGTACATTATTAAAGCCCTAGGTCCCTTTCATAGAAAGTGGAGATAATAGTTTTTTTTTTTTTTTTTAAAGATTTTATTTATTTATTTGTCAGAGAGAGAGAGGGAGAGAGAGCGATCACAGGCAGACAGAATGGCAGGCAGAGGCAGAGGGAGAAGCAGGCTCCCTGACGAGCAAGGAGCCCGACGTGGGACTCGATCCCAGGACGCTGGGATCATGACCTGAGCCGAAGGCAGCTGCTTAACCAACTGAGCCACCCAGGCGTCCCTAGAAAGTGGAGATAATAGTTTTTTATGAATTGCTGTTAAGCTACTATTAGGGGTTGAATTATGTCTCCCCCCAAAAGATATGTTGATTTCTGAGCCCCCATGCCTTAGAATGTGACTTTATTTGGATATAGAGTCACTGCAGGTAGAAGTTCAGTTGATGTCCTACTGGAGTAAGCTGGGCCCTTCATCTAATACAAGTAGCCTTCTTACAAGAAGATGGCCATGTGAATACATGGAAACACAGAGACAATGCTTGTGAACATGAGGCAGAGATTGGAGGGATTTACCTGGGAGCTGAGGAATGCCAAGTCTTGTTGGTCACCACCAGAATATAGGAGAGAGTCATGGACAGATTCCCTGTCAGGTCACGGATGGAACCAACCCTGCCAACACCTTGATCTTGGACATCTGGCCTCCAGAACTGTGAGGGAAAACACCTGTGTTGTTCTAAGCTGCTCAGTTGGTGGCTTAGTTATAGGACCCCTAGGAAACTGGTGTACGTGTTTTATAAAATTTAAAGACGCACGCAAACATAAGCAGTTACCATTAGGATATCTTTCTAACTTTGCTATTGAGAACAACAGAAGTCTTCGAAAAATTTTCATCCTTTCAAAAGCTTTCTTTGTTCTTGTTGCTGTGTTGGAAAAGACATAGAAGATCATGAGAATCAAGATGACCTCTTCCTTACACCTTATACCACAGAATCGTCACTAATGAACACACCAGGAGAGATGACTGATTTGCCTTTAAGATGTCCCCTGTAGTTGAGACCTCACGTGATGTCTACCTGGGACAAGATTGTGTTTAGTCATAAAGGATATACTTTTCCCGAGTCACAGTGTGTCTTCTGTGCTTCCGAATAACACGGACAGTAAACTTTGATTATAGTTTCTTTGCATCAGACATGCTCCAAACATTTCATGTGTCTTAATCCCTTTTAAATTACACAACAAGCTTACAAGGGAGGCATTATTCCTCTTTTTCATTTCTAACTAAGGAGACTGTGCACAGAGAAATTAAGTAGTACGTCTCATACTGCACTGATAGTAGGTGATGGAGCTGGGTTTCCAGTCCAAGCATCTGGTTCTCTAGCAGTTCTACACCACCATACTATGCTGCTTGCAACCATTTCCAAAAGCCAACTCTATACAAAAGTGTGATTGTGATAGTAAACCATCTTATTTAAATATTTAATATTTAAATGCAAGTTAAACAGCACTTTGGAGATGGTAACATAGTAGAATAAATGGCACCATATGCATATATATATTTATAGATATGTCTGCTGTATATTTGTGACTAGAGATATATAGATGTCATGCCTTGTTGAGTAGAGATGTATGTATGTATGCATATGTAACTATAGGAAATTTCTGGTTCATGCAGTTGGCTAAAATATGTGCTTGGAGTATTGTATGCTTTCAAATTATTTTGAAAATGGATGTATGGCTACATGACTATTTAAGACGATAAGGTCTAAATGAGGAGACTTGTGTTTGTTATACCAATATTACAGGATTGAAAGGAAGTGTGGTAAGATGGATTGTCACCAAAGAATGCTGCAGGAGAGGTATCTAAACTTATTCCTTCAGGAGGGTACAGATATGTCTCTCGGGAGGCAGGTGAACCCAGATGGATTAGGATTTGGGGGAGGAAGATTCAAAGTGTATTTACTTACCAGCTTTGGCCTTGGGATCATCTCAGCATATCTCAGTTAGAATAGATCAGCACCCTCCCGCCCCCCACCCCCAGATACTGTGTATCTCATTTAAAACCAGTATGGACCCTGGAGAGTGATGATGGAAGGGACATCTTTTTACTGGTAAGATGTTCTTGGGAGTTCCTCTGGTAACATCCTCTTGTAGAGAAAAGATAAAGCAGAGAAAGAGGAGTGACTGGGAGAAATTCTTCAATTTTTCTATTTGCCTCCCTCCAACCCCCCGCAAAAAAAAACCCCAGGCAGTGACCAAGATTACCTTGAATTGGTAATAATGTCCTTTGCTATTTGGCTGAGTAAAAGAGAAGGAGTAAGAGAAGTTGAGTTGTAGATAATCAATAAAATCAACACTTTTGCCCATTAGAGTTTATGGTGATGAAATTTGTTTCTGCTACATTGATAATGAACTGAATGTTCTTCAGGAACCCCATTGTTCCAAAGTATTTCATTTGTGCCTTGTTTGTGGTCATTGGACTACAAAGTTAACTTTTTTAAAATTACCTGCCTGTTCCTAGGCAAGATTTACCAGTAGAAGACAATCCATCTAAAGTAGTTGACTTCCCTTGCCCTACCAAGAAAGGAAAGCTTGAGGGACATCAACCTACAGAAGTCTTGGGGGATGGATCCTCCATGTCTGCCACAGTCATCTTGTAACTATCCCATTCTGTTGCCTCTACACACTTGGCCTTCCAACAATCCCTCCACTCATGTTGTGTATTCAGATGTATACAGCATTTCATGAATATAGGCTATCATCTCTTGTCATGTCTCTTAGGTTGCTTTAAACACCTTGACACTGTTCCAGCAATATTATTTCTCACGGGTCCCTGGTTTTTAAAGTATTTACTTTTGATTACTCAATTTTATGTGGTCAGAGAGTACCCTTGATCTTCTACAAGTCAAAGAATACCCATGACCTGGGAACTCTATAATTTACCTTGAATTTTTTTAGGGGCACATTACACTCTGAGCAGTTTCTCCTCAATTTCTTCCCTAGTACCTTTTCTGGTAAAACAAAGTGCTTTTATTATTGTATGCATTTATTCACAGTAATTGTGTTTCTTTGTTTTGGGGCTGAATGACTGCAGTCACTGAATTTTTCTTTCTAGGTTGCTTCTGATGATTTCCCTGGTCAAATTCTCTTTTTGCTGCCCCACAGGATTTTCCTTTTGAGATGCACAAAACTCGGTCTATTGGCAAATTAGTTCTGGAAAAAAGCAAAGCTTTTTTCCTCTTATCTGCCAATTAGAGGGAGATGTTTGTCCCCCAGTGAAAATTTAAGTTACAGATTTAGTACCACATACACATTTGGTCTCTCATAGTAGTATTTTAAAACTGACCTGCTTTGGGAGAGTGGTTTCAACTACAACGGTCAAAATGACTTTTATTTTTTATTTTTATTTTTATTTTTTTAAAGATTTTATTTATTTATTTGTCAGAGAGAGAGAGAGAGAGAGAGAGAGAGAGGGAGAGAGAGCAAGCACAGGCAGACAGAATGGCAGGCAGAGGCAGAGGGAGAAGCAGGCTCCCTGCTGAGCAAGGAGCCCGATGTGGGACTCGATCCCAGGACGCTGGGATCATGACCTGAGCCGAAGGCAGCTGCTTAACCAACTGAGCCACCCAGGCGTCCCTCAAAATGACTTTTAACAGCATAAAATATGTATCTAATAAACATCAACTGGTTCTAAAATAATCATAGAGTTTATTTTTTCCACTCGCACTGAAACCAATTATCTGTTTTAGTCATGGAATTTTACTCAATCTGGATTAGTTAATGGTATTTATGAGGAGCTTACCATGCATTGGGTAATTGTCTAGGTGCTTTACTTGTGTTAGTTTAATCTGCCCAGCCCTAAGAGGTAAGAGAAATGACTGGCCCCATTCTACCAATGATGACCTAAGGCTAAGAGAGAGTAGACCAGTTATCCAGATTCTTGGTGTAGGAGAGAGAGACAGGATTTGAACCCAAGTTCTGAATCCAGGATAGTGCTTTAAGCTCTGCCACAAACACTAAACTGTGTGACTGCTCTTAAGAGCTATGCATTGATTCTTAGGCATTTCATCAGATTTTCTCCCTTTCAAGCTTAGTTACTTTCTAAAGGCACATTTTGCTTAGCATTGATTTCAAATACGTTACATTTAGCTCCATGAAACTTTTCAATTGAATTGATTTAGAATTAAGTACTGCATCTTTCAGCAAAGTTTAGGTAATGAACTTTCTTTGGGCGTGCTTCTCAGCATTTGGTCTAAGTTTTTGCCATAGAGTTGCATTCGAACACCACCTAATATAAATTATTATTTTTTCTGTCTAAAAGTTGGTTCTGTTTTTTGACAGACAGTGGATGGACTGCTCCACATTTTTTTTTTTTTTTTTTTTTTTTTTTTTTGAGTAGGTTCCGTGTGGAGCCCAATGCAGGGCTTGAATTCATGACCCTGAGATCAAGACCTGAGCTGAGATTAAGGGTCAGTTACTTAGTCACTCAGTCAGACACGTTTTATCTTTCTTCACCGTCAATATTAAGTGTAGTAGCAAACAGAAGTGCATCAGGTTTCTTGGTAATTGAGATGGGACAGGACAAAAGAAACCTCCTCATGGCCAAAAATGAGTTCTATACTGGCAAGATACTAAATTTCAACAAAGATATATCTACAGAAAATCTTGTTGCCCAAAATGGTGACCTGTTTTCTAGCATTTTTCAGTGCTAAAAATGGTATGTTACCAGTGCAGAAAAGATGGAGGCATGTCTTTTTCAGTTTCTCCCGAAATTTTAGTTCAAAGAGGACCCAGCTTTAAGTTACAAGATTAAGATAAGAGGTAAAGAACAGTAGCTACAGAAAGAAGAGTTATAAATCTGCACACTCTTACAGCTATGTCTAACCAGTAACCCTTTATGAAAAATATACAATGAAGTAAGTGGTACAGGGGGAAAAGAAAAAGACAATTAACTTAAGTATAGTGATCTGATGTCCTACCAAATTCAGTGTCATTCGTTTCCATTGCTCAGTCTGGAGCTGACATGACGAGAGTTCTGTGCCATTAGATCCAAGAAAAAGTTATGTAAATGGCAGCCCATCCTTGAGACCAAGTCGGGTCTCACCTTTCCAAGATCTGTTTGGAGGTCATGAGTGAATCTCTAAGAAGTTAAAGTAAATGTGCTGAAAACAGAGTGAGCTTTCACTGCCTGGAGGTGACCAACAGAAACCAAAAGTCAGGATTGGATACTGTGGTTTTATCTTACGGGCTAAAGGCATAGCTTTAATTCCTGCGAAGGAATTCACAGCCGGGTAGTCACACGAGTACAACAAAAGGTAGAAAGCAAACCAATATAGGTCACATAGTTCAGCATTATTTTGAAAACTTATTTCTCTATCTGTCCTCTTCATCTTTGGCATCTACACAGACAGAGAACACATGCGTCCACACGCATACACACACACACACGCACACACTACCGAATCAGACAAAAATGCTTTTGGAAATTTATTAAGTAATTCCTACAGAATCAAAGGATAATGAAGATTTTCAGTTTAACCCAGCGTGACTGGGTATACAAGTGTGTATGTTTGTCTAGTGGTGGAGCTAATCATATACAGACTGAATTGTTTACAAAATCTATGAGAAATCTGGTGTTTTAAGAAGGGTGCTATCGACCAGAATGCCACTTCTCAAAAATTCTTAGTGCCTTACTGAACCACAGCAGCAAGTCACTTGAGAGTGCACTGGGGCAAATCACACTCTGTCATCGTGTCACGGATCATAATGAAGCACAGAGGCCGACTGAACCAACAGCCCTCGCCGCTAATCTCCATGCCAGACTGGAGGCTTGAGAAGTTTTCTGATGGGGATAGAGGGGAAGAGATTGAAAGCTGAAGTGAATGATTAAAGCAAAATGAACCCCATAGGTAAAATTATTTCAATAGCCACATGTCTTATAGCCAGAGTTTTGATGATTAAGAAAATGAATAGAACAAGTCAGAAATTCCCTCGCTGCCTCACGTCAGTGAATAGTAGGGTCACTCATGGCGCAGCAGATTGACTTCTGCCTGGGAGCCAGGCCAGAGCCCACCATCCAGAGACATACGGTGAAGAGGGAAATATGGGTCATTGCGAGGGAAATGGACCCTTGTCAGCCCTTACCACTGGAAAAAGTAGAAATGTGTACCTCCTTTGTTCATGTCCTACTTCTTTTTACAAATTTAAGGACTCCCTCAGTGAGCAGGGTTTTTTTTGTTTGTTTTGTTTTGTTTTGTTTTTTTAATTCACAGAAGGGTGTTTTTTTATTTTATTTTTTTTAGTTTATTGATTTATTTGACAGAGAGCATGCGCACTAGTAGGGGCAGGGGCAGCGGGAGAGGGAGAAGCAGGCTTCCCAAGGAGCAGAGAACCTGACTTGGGGCTCAATCCCAGGACTCTGGGACCATGACCTGAGCTGAAAGCAGACGCTTAAGGACTGAACCACCCACGCACCCTCTTGGCGATTTTTTAAAAGAAGGATAAATAACAACGTGCAAGTTTATTTATAAGATTCCACCAGCCAATCACCGTAATAGATCACTGTAAATGATTTTATTTTAGTTCTGTTCATTCTTTTCCCCCTGAATATAGAAGTAATTAATTTCCATTGGAGAAAAAAAATGGAAAAAAATTGTATGGAGGAAAAGAAGGAACAGCTGATCTTTCTGCCACCAGTAATAACTGTACATCATACTTAGATGTGTTTTGTGTCCACTGTTTTTCCACACATGCACATTTCTTCCATAGTTAGAGCTTTAATGTACATAGAATTTTACATCCTGACTGATTTAGTTTAGTGATAGGCGTTTTTGTCAGTAAAATCAAAATCACTTCTAATGACACCATTATATTTCACCATACTCCTAGATCTATAATGTACTTTTTCATTCCGGTGTTTTGGAACAATTACTTTGTTTTTGTTATTAATCTGTGACGGAGATCTTTGAACAAGAACATTGTTCACATTCCTGACTATTTTTTAATGATTATCCAGAAGTCCTTTTTTTAAAAAATTATATGTCGCTCTTTGGGTAAAATAAGACCATCAAATATATACAGTATATTCTAAATGTGGGGCCCTCCACGGACCAATTCTTGACCTTATTTCTTGCTTTAGCTGTATAATTCACCAGCGAATGTATTAAACGCATATTACATAATTTACAAAACTCATCCTTCCTTCGATTTCATCAACCACACATGCGAGGTGCAGAGCCGATCTGAGGGGCCACGTGAAGCGTTGTGAGTTGTGGTTACCGTGATTAGAGATTCATTGCTTTAGGCGTTGTAGAAATGCAACACTTTCAGGGTGAGTAAATCTTTCCATGGACACCCCCACAGCTAGATAAATGATACCTTGGGAAAGTTATAAATTTCTATCACTTGATTTCAACTGGAGAATGGAATACCACAATGCTGACTCCTCCGTCCTCATCAGATCACAAACAACGATAGACTTTCCATCTGATTCGACACGGCAGCTGAGTCTGTCGTATCCATTTCTGACTCCGCAAGACTGCCAATCTCACCACTGACTAATCTAAAACCTGCATTTGCCAGGTCACTTGCCTCGATGCCAGATGGAAGAAGACTGCCACCGTATCCAGTTTGTAAGCTTGAGTATCTGATCAGAGGGAGAAAAAAAAAAATCATGCTTCTTGTGACCAAGAATGGAAAGAACCACGTGACGATCCACGAATGATGAACTGATGGGAGGAAAAGAAAAACAAAACAGGACGTGGAAGCTGACAACACAATCCATCTCTTGCCAGACACGGTTAATGTGTATCCATATAAACATATAAAAGCTGTATTTTAACAAAACTGGGTATGCTCTAGAAAGTACTTCTCAACTGTGCAAAATGGCTCCACCCCTAAGCCATTGAAGAAATGAGCTTTTCAAGGCTCTGCTGAAAGAGTGGGTCAGAGGAAGGTAAAATAGACAACGGGTGAGGAAATTACTGGGATCAAAGTGTAAATATTTTAGAATGGAAATCTGCACAGGGTAAGACTCTGCTCATTTCTATCTGTTTAGATCTGGCATAGAATCATACATATTTAGGCACTGTTTTTCCTGTGTGATGATAATATGATTGGGGTAGCAATAATAACATTTTGAATTTTTATAGTACCTTATAGCCAATGGAGTTGAAGTGTAGCACAATATGCCAACCCAAAATATGCCATTTTAGCATGATTATTTTGAGCTGAAGTCAATAGAGGAGAAACAGATGAAAGTAAAGCTCTCTGCCTTCCTTCTGTTTGACTAACAACAGAATATGCATTTGTAAAGGGTTCCTTTCTACAGGGAAGGACAGAAGTTAATCACAGGGACAGCTCTAGACCCTTGTCAGCCCAGAACAGAATCCCAGGAGCCTACTTAATAACACTTGGTAAAACGAGCCTGCACCTACCATCAGTGTTCCCCCATACATTTGCCTTCCCAATAATCTGCTCACTCCAAAAGCTCAAAGCCTTTTTCCTTTGTCTTGTTCATTCACTAAAAATATATTGTTCTTTTGTTACCAGGCTGTATCAACCCAAGTTTTGGCTCCCACCTTGATCTACTTGTCACTGGGTAGTCCCACGTGTGTGCCCAGTGCATCGGTCAATACGCTTGTGTTTGTCTCTTTGTTGTTCATCTGTCTTTCCTCAGTTTAACTTAGGAGGGCCCCAGCCAGTGAACCTCACATGGGTACAGGAAAACTCTCCCCCCCTTACAAAGTGCTCATGTCTATTATTATTATTATTATTTTGATGTATGTATACACACATTGTACAACTCAAAGATGGAGAGACATGGTATTTATAGAGGTGGGGACACAGATAAGATTCATACACAGTGTTTCCCAGCCAGAGACAAATGGTTCTGGGTTTGCTACCAAGTTTTCTCATTTCATGTCTTTCTACCCGACTTTTTACACAGACAAAATCCTAAACTTAGCATCAAGGAGCTCATACAAGGGCTTTGAAGGTGGCGCTTCCCTGCCACTGACTTACAGAGGTAGCTGGCAGAGATTGTCCATTCACCAAAGATGGCTTGAGTGGGCCTTTCAGTGGCTACTTATCAGGAAAGTACATGTGCCTAAAATGGTTCCAAGAGGCATTTTGTGGTTTGGGCTTTTGGACCATTGTGGTACTTTTTGTTCTAGAGTTGCTTTGCCTGTCCCTTAACTTTTATTTCCTACTTAATTTGCTTTTTGGTTCAGGTTATAGCGAGGGAGTGTTACCCAATATCAGAGCAGACATTAGGGTCAAAAAGCCCACTTGGGGGGCACCTGGGTGGCTCAGTGGGTTAAGCCTCTGCCTTCAGCTCAGGTCATGATCTCAGGATCCTGGGATTGAGTCCCACATCGGGCTCTCTGCTCGGCAGGGAGCCTGCTTCCTCCTCTCTCTCTCTCTGCCTGCCTCTCTGCCTACTTGTGATCTGTCTCTGTCAAATGAATAAAATCTTAAAAAAAAAAAAAAAAAGCCCACATGGACTTTGGGGGTGGAGGCAGCATGTTAGGGCTGTCACAATACTGAGGACATCAACCAAGAGGAAGTTGGTAAAGATTATTGGCAAAAATGTGTGTGAAACCATATTGAAATTCAAGTAGAGCATATTTTTTTTAACGTTATGACCCTGATATTATTTTTAAAGATTTTTTTTTTTTTTTTTTTTTTATTTAGTTGACAGACAGATCACGAGTAGGCAGAGAGGCAGGCAGAGAGAGAGGAGGAGGCAGGCTCCCTGCTGAGCAGAGAGCCCGATGCGGGACTCGATCCCAGGACCCTGAGATCGTGACCTGAGCTGAAGGCAGAGGCTTTAACCACTGAGCCACCCAGGCGCCCCCTGATATTATTTTTAAATGGTATTCTATGTAGGTATATTTGTGTTTGCTTCTTGATGTATTTCCACATGTCTCTGAGTATAATGTCCTGTGTACCTGTGTGTTTGACATGCATACCTTGTGCAGGTGTATATAGTGTACATATGAGTATGTGTGCATAGTGTCTGTTATATGAGAGAATGTTCTCAGAATTGGTTAGAGCTGGGAACTGATGGTCTGAACTGTTTTCCCAATATTTTTATTTTCTGCATATGAAACATCTAATATTGGACTTTATGAGCAATATTATCATTTGCACGTGACTCTAAGTAAATAATTAATAACTTCCTGAGGTTTATGGTCTCCAAGGAAGTCCTTACCAAAAAGGAGTGGTGGGATCTTGGGTAACTTGCTTGCATTAGAGGATACCTAGGTCCAGCCTGATAGCTATGTGAGGAGTGTCGGCTGGCAGAGCTCGAGTCAAGGGTTTAGCCCTGTGTCTTCAGTTCTTCTGAGTTGGTGCATCACCACTCCTGTAATCTTGAGTCTCTGGGGTTTTTTTGTTTGTTCATTTTTATTGGTTGGTTTGGTGTTCACCTGTTTTAAATAGACTGGCAGAGAAACTGGATTGGAGATGCTCTGGATTTTCCTACCTCCCTTGATTTACCCAAGTTGCATGGTAAAAAGACTTTTGCTCCAATATCCTGCTTCTAGTCTGACAGTCCCAAGGTACTCGCCAAATACCTCTTTTCTCCTGCTCGCCACAATGAGTTTGACTCTTGGTTATAATGGTTTTCCTACTAGACTTCGGGTCCCGTAAGGACTGAGGCTGTCGTATTTGTACTTGGTGCATGGTACATGGCTACCCACTAAATACTGGCCTGAAGGCACAAATGAATCAACAGCAGGTAACTGGGGAAAGCTCCCAGGCTCTCATGCAAATGCCGAGTATAAAGAATTAGTCTTGGACATGGAATCCTTCTCCTCTACTGGTTAGGCAAACAAAGCCAATGTTTTAAATAAGTACATTGTAAAGAACATCAGTGGCAGAATTTAGTGGAGAAGCAAGACGGCCCATGTGAAAAATAACCTCTTTTTTTTTTTCCTATGTGAAATTTCAGCTTATTTTGCTGAGTGTAAAATTCTTTTATATACTTTAATGTGAAGGAAGGAGGCTGGCTTTATTATATAGGCATAAATGTGGAATGAGGAACTTTGAAAAAGAAAAGCAGTTGAAATTCTGTATAGAAATGTTTTAAAAGGCTAATGTCTGCACACTGTTGTATATTTGGGAATCAAGTGACTGTGAAAAGGAAAGAAAAGAGAGAAACTCCTTCCTATTTGTAGCAATAAAATGTAAATGTATGTTATTTCCCTATGAACATCATCATACTGGATTTGTAGAGCACTGTGTCCTAGAATTTAAAATGCAACAATCCATAGAGAGAAACTGTTCCTCTGGCAGCCAAACCTTGAAGAAAAAAAAAAATTGGGATTAAAAGCAAATACATGTGCAGAAAAAAAATTTCTTCCTCAACTCACATACTAGAAATCAAACCAATTTTATTTCAAACTATTAGCAAGCAATGCCCTGCCTATTTACCACCTGCATTTTCCCAATAATTTATAATTAGAACTCAGCAGTAAGTATTGATTTCCAATTGATGGATATCATCTGTGCACTAATAAACTGACAGACCTTCAGAAATCTATCCAGGGAGACCTTTAGAATCCATGACATGAGTTAAACATATTTTATTTAACACCAGAGGAAATTTGCATTTCATCTCTCAGGCTTTTACGAAGCTGCTGTAAATGATTTAGCTTAGCTTTTAGATTTCAGAGTCATTTCATTTCAATTTGGGCACACTCTTGTATAATTCTTAGCCTTTGTTCAACCAAATGGAGACGACTGACATTTAGTGTGTGGAATAACATGTCAAAAATATGGGATGCTTCAATTCACGGCTTGTGGATTTAGTAAAGATGTGGAATAAAGCCTTTGATGCGTGTAGAAATCACAGTAAAATGTAAGTGAAACCTAATTGTAAAATGGAAATGAGGTCTAATTGTTTACCATGCTCTCGTAACTGGGAGCCTGCTGGGTAATATGCCACAACACCCCCTAGGAAGTGGTAATGCCATGTTCGCTGAGGTCCAGGGAGGTTTAGCTCTGACAAATGCTCTCATTGTTGATGAGCAAATGGGTGGGGCACCTCTTTGAGGAGTGAGATCTTGGGTTTGATGGGGCTGGAAGCTCTGATTCAAGGCATGGGCACCATGGGCAGATGACACATATACACGGAAAAGACTAGGTTTTCACATTGCAAGAGAGGGGAGGGAGGGCAGATTCCTGTCCTTAAAAGGTAGCTCTGAACCAACTGAGGTTCCTAGGTGAATGCATTGTTCTCTTATTTTTCTAATCTGAGGAAAGAAAAATAAGGTCGAGGAGTCCTCATTGTTAAATACTTGGCATTACTAATGTGTCAATGTACTGTAATTTCATTTAGATTTTTCTAGCAGAACCAAGTTTTTTGGGTGTTCTTTCTTTACTTTTTTTTTTTTTTTTTGGTCTTGTTTTGTTTTCAAGGAAAGAGGGCAACAAACAGGTTTAATATAAAGTGGATGCCCTTGAGCATTTCTGTGTGGATTTTGTTTGTTTTCTGGAAAAAAGGATCCTATTAGCAGGTTCATTTGTATAATAATCATTCATTAAAATAGGCTCCGTGGCAATGAAATACCGCACTTGAATTCCAGCACAAAGCCTTTAAAAAGCTAAAATGTCAAAACAATAAAACTAATTAAGGCAACAAAATAGCTTTTTCCAGCTTAATGACAAGCTGGTCCAAAAACACACTTCAGTGATTTTTCTTTCCTCCAGAGACACTTTAAGTAAAGCAAGGATAGAATTTTCCACCATTATTATCGAGTCCAGTGTCAGCTAGAAACCTAGCCCAACTGAACTGTCTGGCAGAGAAGGTAACATGTCTACTTTTGGCTTACCTTCCTTGCTCTCCCTCCCCGCCTGTCTTCCACTGACAGTGATGAAGTTTTCACATGCTCCAGGCACTGTGGAAGGCTCACAGACTGAGCCAGCTGTGGACCCTGAAGTCCTGCAGCTGATGAACCAGACCACAGCTGATGAACCAGACCAGAAGACAACACATAATGAACTCTAATCCCAGGGAGAAATGGAACATGTTTTCAAATGACAGGAAAATTGCAAGAACGGTAGATAGAACTTCTGCAGACCCTGTGCCCAGAGATCAGATTCAAATTCCACCATCTTGCTTCCAGCAATGTCTTAGTAGTGGCAAAGGCTCTACTTCAGGATCATGGATTGGTCCTAGTTGTCACCCTCCCAGAATCTCTTTGATGTGGAAGATTTCTTCATGATGTCTTTGTTTTGTTTTTTTTTTTGAGGTTAATTCTTTATTGAAGATTTTAGGTCGGTCGTTTTAAGGCTTGCTCTTGCTTGGGGATTGTTCTGTGTTTCCTGTTGATGATATCATGGTAATATATCCTTAATTGAGATTTTACAGAGACTGTGCTCTTTTTATTCCATTTTACTGGGTGGCCCACGATGTCCCTTCTTCCCACTAGTGTTGGTGGTGGTGATGTTGGCATTTGATTTATGTATAATCCGCCAGGATTTTCCACTCTGAGTTACTTTTTTAAAGAAAATGTGGGGTTCTTGGAGACCGGGGAAAATTCTCTTTCTCACTCTGCATTTCCTCACTAGTTTTTAACGTCCTTGGATGTTTCTTGCCTCTGTTAATTTTTACCCTCTTGGTTGCCCAAAGATGGTTTTCCCTTTATATTTAGAATGTATTCTTATTAGGTGGCTTTGTGTTATAAGGAAGAGTTCTGTCTTCTTATTTAAGTATCTTTTCATTTACTTATTTATATCATTGTTGACACATAGTTTCTTACATTTCTTATTTCTACTATTTAGTGGATTTGAATCCATTCCCGTTATTATTTATCTGGATGCCTCTCTTTGGCCAGTGGAAGCTCCTTCAAGCTTGCTTCTGTGTCATCTTGGTATGACTTCATTATTCTTGGAGCATTTCCTTACGTTTCGGTAACATGTGATATTCCAGGCTCCTTTGTAGGACAACCATCTGTGCTACAGCCATCATCTTTTTTTCCAACGGGCTCTGGCACATTTAGGGTGGTCTTTGGAAACCAAGGTTTGGGCCACTGGACGGTCAGAGCTCCCTTTCTCTTTCATTGGAAAGAGTTGGTGTCTCCATACAGGTATGCACACATATATACGTATATGTGTATGTTTGCAAGTCTATTTTATATTTATCCATCTTTTTACATAGAAAATCTTGAATCGACGTCAGTGCCTTCAATTCCAAGCCGACACCACAAGATTCATCATAGCCTCCTCCTTTCCATGCTTGTATCTTTCCTTCCCAACAGGGAGAATCCTGGCCCTCGTTGTTTTAATATTCCAAAGTTTAGGTGGTCAGTCTGCCCTTCTCAGAGGCCATTTCCTGCTCTTCCCTCCTCCTCTTCACCCCGGTCCAGGTTCAGGCCTGCTCACCCTGGTGACCTCGTTGTTCAGGCTTGCCTAATGCCTTCTTGAGGAAAGAAGGGAGAGAAGGAGGGACAAAAGCAGGAAAGGGGGAAGGGGGGCGGGAAGGGAGGCAATACTTTTTTTAAAGAAAGGAAGAGAATAGGAAGATGAATGGTGGGTATTTGTGGTTGATACTGATTTCTTGGTGTGTTGGCATGCTTTCCTTTTCAGTACAGTCAACTTTGATCTGATGGATGTTGTGGTTGTTGTGTGTGCAACATCAGTCGGTATTGATGCATGGAGCAGTCCCTAGACTCGACTGTGTAGTTCTCACCGTATATTCTAGTAACTACCAGACACTCATTCAAGAGCTCATGGAATACCCAGACCTTTCTGATTGTTCTCTTCATATTATGGTCTAGAGTATCCATAATCCTTTATTAGGCAGCAAGAAAACTACTTTGTTTTCCTAATATTAGTCAAGACTTAAATTTGAAATAAAAGCTATAGCTACCACTGGGAGGAAATCCCTGTGACTCATTGGTCTGTCTCACATCCCCTGTCTCATAAGGCAATGGAGGAACACTCCAATGGGGAGGTACCTGAGTTGGGTCTCGATGGAAAGGTTGGAGTAGAACTGTTTCTTCAGAGATTTCTTAGAGCATTAGTCCTAGGATATGGGCGTCAAAAAAGTGCTTCATGATCAAATCAATGTGGTGAATGTATTATACTATAAACTTACCTTTAAAAAATACCAAAAGGCTCTGAGAAGTCCTTTAGTAAAGAAATTTGCCAAAAATCACTTTGCTCGGCTTTGCCCATACTTGTTTAATGACAACTCTTTGGTAATAATTGACATAAAAAATGGCTTACATACGAGGAAGAGGTACTTTAAAATGAAAATTGCAGGGAGGGAGGACTTGAGTGTTCCAGGTTAGCAGAAAAATCTGCTGGGCGGTAGCAGAGGCAAGGTGAAAAGTCTTGAATTCAAGATCAACATTTTGATATTTTTCCAGACTAATATATAATAGTTGGCAATTTTTAAGTTGTCTGCTCTGACTGTTGACAGATTTGGGGAGAAGAGAAAACAGTTGTTGAGTGTCCCCTGCATCTCAGCTACAGACACACACACACACACACACACACACACACACACACAACTTAAACTACCTAACCCCACAGAGCTTATATTAACAGGACTTTATTCTCTTTTGTCTTTAGTAGCGTAACTACTCTTCCAGGAGAATCTTGCACAGGCAGATAATTTGATTGTTCATTATAGGAACTTTCCAGAAAGACTCATTAACTCTTCACTGGAGAGGATCAACAGTTTACAAAGTTCCCAGATTCCTTGAATTCCTTGCCTTTCTGTTTCCACTTGAAGGAGATCAAAATATGCCACCCAAACATGCCGTTTTGGCATAAGAATGATTCTGAGCAAAAATAATTGAGACTCAACAGAAGCAGGGAGAAGCCATCTTAGAGCTTCCCTTATCTAACTAAAAGCAGCAACTTCTAGAAAATAAGGCGGCCATAAATTCCTTCTTTTGAGCAGATTTACTCCCAGAAAGGAGAATGTGAATAAAACTAATCCAAATTCCTTCTCTGGGGGAATTTTATGGCCCTGAAGAAGAAAGAAAGACCTCTCCTACCATATAGATAACCATTATCACAAACTTTCTTATCTCCTTATTGTTTTCCTGAAACCCCCTGAGTCTTTTTAAAGAAACAAATCTGTTTTTCCCACAAGAAGCCTTTTCTCCCTTTTCCCTTTCCCCTACTAAGTTAGGTACAGAAGCCTTTAACTAATTATTTAGTGAGTCAGTTATTCTCCCACCCGCTTCCATGTGCAAACAAAGAAACATTTTTCTCCTATTGCTCTGTCTTTTGTTAGTTTAATTCACAGGCCCTGTCACTCCGCTTAAGAGAATAGAAAAAAAATATTTCCTTCGTACACTCTAGTCCTAAACTGTTACAACGCGATTCTCACCCAGTCTTATTGAGGCTGCCTACTGACTGGCTGTGGTAAGCAAGAAACTCAGCTTTGTTTTACCAGCAGGGGTTATGGGTGGTAACTGGGGAGCTAACGCTCACCATTGTCTATATCCATCTATCATCTGTCTGTCTATCTATTGTTCTATCCATCTATCATATTATCACTTAAGCCATTTTTTTTAAACTGAAACCTCCCAACTTATTTATTTATTTATTTATTTTAAGATTTTATTTATTTATTTGTTAGAGAGAGAGAACATGGGAGCACAGGCAGACAGAGTGGCAGGCAGAGGCAGAGGGAGAAGCAGGCTCCCCGCCGAGCAAGAAGCCGGATGTGGTACTCCATCCCAGGACCCTGGGATCATGACCTGAGCCGAAGGCAGACGCTTAACCAACTGAGCCACCCAGGCGTCCCATTCTCCCAACATATTTAAACTGTTAAATAAGGAGATGGTTATTAGAGAGGATCCTTTCGCCATGCTACTCAGCAATGCTTCCTGACCTCTCTGTCAGTATCTCGAGGTAGAATACTCGTCTCAGTTTGCCTAGCGTCATTTTGTGGTTAGGAGAAAAATATATAGTATGAATCGATGAGACTTGATAGGTCTGAAAGACTCAGAAGGAGTTTCTCCTCTACACCATAGAAATCTAAGGCCTGGAATGGACCTGGAAGTAGTGTGAGGTCGGTAAACTTCCTGGAGAAGGCTGGCTTGCCTTGCCAGCTATCTAAGAAAGCCTGTTGAGTAGAAAAATCCATGGCAGGCAAGTCTAAAACTTTTTAAGGAAAAGGAAATATAAGCAAATTGCTTATATATCCAACAAAACAAAGCCACAGTTAAACAAACAACAACTAGAAACCAAAATTATTAATTTTATTTAAACAATTCAGTGGATGCATTTTTTTTCTCCCTTGTAGCTTCAGTGAGATGTTTGCAAATATATTTTCTTTTTTGCAGGAGCATGTATTATGTGAGGACTTCTTCCTTCCCCTTTCCCCCACCCAGATTCATTTTTCATGAACATGTTCAGTACCGTTCTAATTTTATGATTTATAAATCTTGGTTCTTGTCTTCTGGGAGCTGTGAGGCCCTCCTAGTCCAAAAAGATTTGCAGATGAAGGCAGCATTGATGGTTGTTATGTACCTCATAGGGATTTTTCAGGCAGACTGTCCCCTGCCATCACTGTTCCTTACCGTTAAGTCCATGTGTTTGATCTCTTTCCCCGCAGATGTGTCGTTTTGAGATCTGACTTCACTTCCCTCCGCCTGCTCTGTCTCTTCATGCAGAAAGCCTCAACCTTCAATTCTTCATTTTCCTAAGTATTTGGAAAAAAACAGATTACATGGTTAATGGCCACATGGAACAAGTGTTTGAGGTTCTTAAAGACATGTAAGAAGCAAGCATGCACATCCTGTGTATTTGCAATCATTGGGGAGTGATTATTTCAGCAGGAATGTTGTCCTGATTATATAAGACCAAGACTGGAGCCCCTGGCAGTTGGTATGTTGTTTGATTATTTCTTGGAAGATAAAAAAAATTTAGTCCCTCATATTTGTTAGATTAACAGTCCTGTCTTATTAATATACATTATATTCTTTGGGAAAGGCTCTCTAAGAAAATAGAATTATTACCAAGCTTCACTGTTTAGTGTTTATCCACTCTTCACTTTTTCTTTCTTATGTGGTTTGTTCACATCCTGCTTTTATTTGTCTTAGGTTATTTATTTTGTGTATTAGCTTGTGAGAACATTTTATGTAGTAAGGAAAATAGCCCTTTATATCTTGTGCAGGGCCACACATCTTTTGCCAGTTTCAAAATGCAGAATTTCTATACTTTTTATATTTTTATATTTTTTATATTCAGGTCTCTGATCATTTATTCTAGATTCCTCTTATGGCTTATTGATTCATTTTTTTACAGTGACACTTGCATACCCCCAAATTAGAAAGTGATATACATTTTGTTTTGGCCAGGTTAGGTTTGGTTTCAGTTCTGTTGAAACTCTGATGTTTTAGGGAAAACTGAAAAGCTATTTAAGCTCAGAGAGGTTGTATAGCAAAATGGGAGTCACTAGAAAAGATAATAAGAATGGAAAATTTTATTGTGAGAAACTTTGAGCTCACTGACTTTGGTTTAACCAACATGAATTTACTGTTGGCTACACAGATGTTCTTTTGATGGCTCTTCAAAGCCAGTGGTTCTCAGCTTTGGCTAGACATTTGAGTCTCTTGGGTAGCCGTCCATTTTTCTGTTGGCTAGGCCCTCCTTCCAAGGATTTTAATTTAATTGGTCTGGGTGAAGTGTATGCATCAGTGTTTTTAAAAATATATTCTCAGGTCCTTTTATTATGCAACCACGGCTGAAAATCAGTATAACCCAATTTTATTTTCTTCCATTTCTAGAAGTAGAAGCTAAGGCTGGGCAAGGACTCAGGACATAAGAGCTTAGGTAAATGCTCTGGCATCCTAATAGTTGGTCCAGCTTTCTTTCTCCAACACAACAGTTTTTCTTAACATTGTTAGGTCGTGGACAGGAACACCCGATGACGGTTTGCCTAGTTTTGAAGGCCTTTCTTTTCCCCTCACATTGATGGGCAGTTGGTTTCATGATGACATTCATTCTTTTCCTAGTTCATTTTCCTGCTGTAACTGTCCTGTTAGTGCGTTGCATTGATATTCCCCTCCCCATTCTCCTCCCAACACACAAAGATAAGCAGACAGACCTAGAAAGCTAAGTATTTATTGTGCATTTTCATTGATTCCTGAAGCTTTGGTCTCCCTTTCCCTCTCAGAGATTGGCAGTGGATTGAAACGAGATGTGGGATGGGAAACAGATGGGTGAGTGAAGAAATGGAACAAGACATGGGGACAAGGCAGCAGCAGAGCCAAAACATATACCAGAAGGATCTACTTCCTTCTGCCTTAGAGTTTCTTGCTCATTGCCAACATGGAAAAGGCCTCTTAAACCTGGAGATGTCGGAGAAGGGCAAAGTGGGCCAGGAGCACAGGGAGGCAGGGGTGTGGATTTATGAAGCTCAGATGACAGCTCTGCATTTTCTGAGGCCCTGTGACCACTGATCACGGTGTCTTGAATCATCTACGTTCTATACATTAGAAAACGAAGGTAGCCCTAGAAGAGTTGTATCTGACTACTTGGGACTTCCAAATAAGATGAGTATTCCAAGTAGATGATCCAACTAGATGTCACCACCACAGCAATTTTTTCTATTTCACTTACTGTCCTCATCCCAGGTACTTAGAACAGCACTTGACACACAGAGGCAGAGCTCAACATCCCATCCAAGTCCTAAAGTCAGGTTCCCCCAGTAGGGGGTCAAGCAGGATGGAGGACGACAGAGTAGCAAGGCACCATGGACATTAAGAAGGCTATGCCTAGGTGTTTTTTTATTTCTTGTCTTTTCTTTTTTCCTAAAATGCTGTCTTAGGCAAAGTGCTGAAGACCACACGGGGTAGTCTTCCTAGCAGCCCATCTGTGATCTCGGTACCTGGTCACTGTCATGTTTTTTGTAAGCTGGGAGTTGAGATGAAAATGAAGCCAAGCCCCTTGGAGACATTTCTCCATGTTGCAAGGATTTCGATGGGTTGTTTAGATCCCAGAGCTCAGCGTTTCAAAGCTGGATGAGGCCCGAGAGATGACAGGCACAACCGTTTCGTGTTTTAATGGTGAAGCTGCTGCCCAGAGAGGTTGAGTGAGGTATCCGAAATTAAACAACCTGGTGAAAGCGAAACCATTCTGGATCCGGGGGCCTGGGGTCCCAGCCTGGCATTATGGCTCCCACACCATGCTGACTAGGCACTTTATGGGAAAAGCTTTATTGCATTAATTCTCTAAATGATCATTGCTTAACTGGAACCATGCCTGCTTTTATTTTAATTGAGATTTTATTTTCGCCTGCCTGGAGCAAGGAGAGCATTATGGTGTTTTAAATGAGAACCAAGGAATTACCTGCACTTCAAATATTAGCAGTTACATTCTGCGAAAGACGCATGTGTACTATCTATTAGAAACACGTCGTGGGTAAACTAGAAACATTTCATACTAATTGTTATAAGCGTATTATCCATCAAAATGTAAATTTCCCAAAGAGGGCTTTATGTGGCTCATAATTTCCTTTATTACCAAATGGACTTGAAAACTCTGACTGGCTCCTTCTCCTTATGTAAAACCTTCATTTCCTGTGGTGCCTCCAATTTATTTTTCCACGGCTCTAACAGCTTTCACACTGTGATTTTCTATATCTGTTGCAAATGTTCAACAATTTACGGAGAAAATTTTAGTCCGTGGCTTTCTCCTTTTAGCTTTTCATGTATAAAGATTAAAGAATGAATGTGCAATCAGCAGATATATAGAAAACATCTCCTGCTAGAATGAAATAGATGGTTCAACTTCTGAAACCCCAATGGAATTTATAATATCTACCTACAGCACTTCCTCTCTTTTGTATTTCGCCTTCTGATAAATAGGCTCCCAGAAGAGACAATTTGGGAAGCTGGAAAGTACTTTATTTTCCTTGGTAGCATGACATAGCATTGTCTGGACCTTGCAGGTGGGGGAAACCTTGCAAGTGGAAAGGCAGGAGGAGACCTAGGGGTGAGAGCGACGGACAAATCAAAAGAAACTTGATGCTGTGTAACGCACACCTTCAAGGCTGATGCTGTTTTGGAGAAGAGCACAGAATTTGAGATGACTCCAGAATGCTGATTACCAGCGGTTGATATCTCAGGACTTAAAAACATGGTAATGCAGTCAGGTGCCCTCTGGTGCGCTCCTTAGAGGCAAAGGGCTGTTGGTTCCTGATAGTGTATGCGGTTGCGGGGTGTGTGTGTGTGTGCCTGAGAGACAGAGAGACAGGAAGGCGGTGGGTGGGGGCGGGGGGAGAGTAAGAGAGAGAGAAAGTTTTTGCATTTCTTCAGTAAAAATACCAGCATGCGTAAAAATGGCTTCCATTGAGGTTGTATCTATAAAAACCCAGTGAAGACAGAGGGAAGGAAGTCTTCAGCGTGTCCCTTTGGCTTTGCCATATCTGCATGGGAGTCCTGCTACCTCTTGGGCTGCAGGGGAGCCCCGAGTGGTTAGATCTCAAGTTCAGCCCGTCTGCACCTACTCTGCCTGACCCAAGGCTCTCTTGGAGAGACAAGAGCTATTCTCCCAGAAATGCGTGAATATGAAAGCTTTTATTCACATCTTGATGTTGCCCCTGTTTTATTTGGGGGACCTAAGGTAATCCATGTGCTGCTCCAGGGGTTCTAACCCCGCTGCTCTAAGCCTTTGAAAGCACGGTTCCATGGCCAGGTTCTCTGTGTGTTGGGTGTGGAACCAGTGGGGACTAAACAGTAGTTTTACGGGCTCAGTTGTATTCCCTCAAAATTCATGTGTTGAAGTGCTAACTCCCAGTGCTTCAGAATGTGACCATATTTGGAGATAAGGCCTTTACAAAGTGATTAAGATAGAATGAGGTCATAGGGGGGTGGGCCTAAGTCCAAACTGACTGAGGTCCTTATAAAAGAGGAAATGAGGATACAGATAGACCGAAGGGAGGGGCCACCTGGAGAAGACAGTCACCTACAAGCCAAGGAGAGAGGTCTCAGAAGAAACCAGTGATGCTGAGACCATGATGGTTGCCTTCTGGCTTCCAGAACTCTGAGAAAATACATTTCTTTTGTGTGGTCCACCTAGTCTGTGGTACATTATTACGGCAGCCCTTGCCAACTATTACAATGAGTTTCAAGAACATTATTAGCTTAATTTAAAATTGTTTTATGATGTTTGACCTTCTATTGTGATTCTTGTATCTGGGCCCTCCCTTATGGGTCTACTGCTTTTACACTTTTAAAGACCACCTTCATTTTTTTGGTGGGGTCCCAGAATACAATTGGGCAATAGAGAGAAGGTACTAGTTTGGGGTTGGGGGGAGCCTTATACTCAGTGTGATACCAGTGATTGCTAGGGAAGGGAAAGGTTTGGGAGAGAATTCTCACTGTCTTAGGAGCCCATCTCTCTCTACCCTTCCCATCTACCACCTGGTGGTTAGGAGTCTGGATTATGGGAGAAACTTGTGGATTATTGGTATTATAACCATATCACAATGTACAGTAATTACATATGTGAGAGAAGAAGATATATTCACTCTTCTAAACCCATTAAGAAGATGGAGGGATCACTTAGCTAACACTGATCTGAGACTGAGGTTTAAGTTGGACGTTGACATGGTGCCTGTAAGGCAGTGATGTGTGGATACTCTCGACAGTCATATAATGGCCCAAAGGTGAGCAGCATCAGCATCCCTTTGAAATTCTTTTGAAATGCAGAATCTTGGGCCCTACCTCAGAACTACTGAACCAGAATTTGCATTTTAATGGCACCTCCAAATAATACAGATTAAAATGTGATCATTTTTAATGTATGGTATCAAGGAAGAAACATCTGTCAAGGGAAGGATCCCATTGTATGGAGACGATGGGTATGATGGTCTCAGGAGGCAGCTGGCACTGCTAAATCCCATTGAAGGTACTGGGTTCGAGAGCTGGGGCCCATAGTTTAGGCTTCTTTTTGTCACTACCAGGTTTCTCCAAGATGGAGCAGGTCAACAGAAGCTTTCTTCCAGGAGTTTCTGGAGTGTTCTAGTGATCCACCCATCTCCCCATGAGCTCAGAGCCACAAGGATTAAAATTTGCCTGTTCTCAGCTATTCATTATATACACGGTTGACCCTTGAACAACATAGCTATGAATGGCATGGTTCCACTTACAAGTGATTTTTTTTCAATAAATACAGTACTATATATGTATTTTCCTTACATTTTTTCTTAACAACATCCTCTTTTCCCTGGCTTACTTTACTTTAAGAGTACAATATATAATAATACAACGTACAGAATAGGTGTTCATCAACTCTTTGTTGTTGATGAGGCTTCTGGGCAACAGTAGGCTATTACTAGTTAAGTTTTTGGGGTGTGTCAAAAGTGATACATGGATTTTTCACTGTGTCGGAGGGTGTAACCCTAGCCCTTGCATCGTTCAAGGGTCTCCTGTCTATATCTCGTCCTCCAGCTCTGCTCTCTGGATCTAATAGTGATGTGTGAGAGTGCGATGAGTGATGGAAGAGAAGCTCAGAGCCTCAGGGGATGCTTTTCTTATGTTATTTTATTTATTTTAAAGATTTATTTATTTATCTATCACAAGCAAGCAGAGAGGCAGGCGGAGGGGGCGGGGGAAGCAGGCTCCCTGCTGAGCAGAGAGCCCGATACAGGGCTCGATCCCAGGACCCTGAGATCATGGCCTGAGCGGAAGGCAAAGGCTTAACCCACTGAGCCACCCAGGCGCCCCACATTATTTTATTCTTGACTGACCTCAGTGTAAAAATAAATTCCTCAAAGGAAAATGAAGAACATCTGATTAACGAAGTTTTTGTTTTTGTTTTTCAAAACTCCAAATGCTAAGACCTGGAAAACATGGTGGCAGGCACCGTCCTTGGGAGTCACCATTTTCTGGTACACTGTCTTTAAATCCTAATCTCTTTGGTGTCCAGGGCTTGGCTTGTATGACTTTGTGCTCTTACAACAACCCTGTAGTTGTTGCCATTTTTGCATGTCCAGTGAGGGAAATTGAAGTTCAAGGGTGGTGTGTCCAGGGCCAGAGTCGGGATTCTAACAAAGCGTGAATTGCAGAGACTGTAGTACAGTTTCTCATCCCTACCTGTTGGAAAGGGTGCTCTTTGAGGATCCTTGGGGCAACCCTTGGGGTGCCTGGGTGACTCGTTTGCTAAGTGTCCAATTCTTGGACTCGGCTCAGGGTCATGAGTTCAAGCTCAGAGTGGAGCCTGCTGTAAAAATTTTTTCTCTCTCTCTCCTTCTGTCCCTCCACCTTGTTCTCTCTCTGCTTCTCTTAAATAAATAAATAAATAAATAATAAATAATAAATAAAGGGCAACCCCACACAAGCCACATTCAGCCATTTAAGTCTTACCGCTGGTTTTAACAGCACATCTTTAAATGTAAAGAAAGAAACTAACCATGATGGGCACCCAGGTACACACAGAACAGAGATTGATATGATCCCCCATGTGCTGTATCTCCCTTTTCTTGTCATCCTTTGTCCCTGCTGGATGGGCTAAGCCTTGAATGATGACAGGGGAAGGGCTTTGGGGCATGAGTGGATGTGGGCAGGGAGGAGGTGGCAAAGGAGAAGGAGCTTTAGAGAGGAAGGGGCAGAGCGAAAACAGGAGCTGAGTACCTTTCTTAGTCCTCTAGTGACTTCCAAAGTTGAACACGAGATTAGATCAAAAAAATTATCAGTATAGTAGCTTTTGAAAATGGAAGACAAAGGAACAGTTGATGAGAGCAGGATGTGGAAAGTAGAGATGTGTCTTAACTGGACATTTCCTGTAGGAGAATTTCATTTCCCAATCAGGAAGAAGGGCATTTCTCCTTCTGTGGCATCGCGTGAAAAAATCCAGCACAACTCTTGCAGGTGATTGACACTCTTCCGGAGCAAAGACTGTGCCTCACGCTCGAAAGAGCAGGCAACTTTTGAACATCCTGATTTACAGTATCTTAACACTTAAAGCCTTGAACTGAGAAAGAAGACATTAGTGTAGTCCAAGCAGAGATAAGGCTGAATTTGGATATTGTTGTAACAAACAAGAAACAGATAATGCCAAGAATATATAATGGTGTCTATCACCACCTTGGAATAAGGCATTGTCCTAAAGAGACTTTAATCCTCCATACCAAACACTGGGAATTCCTGGGCCCAATAGATCATGTTAGTAGAAGTGCAAAATGAAGCCTAGATTGGATCAGATAAGAGTTGTTGCCTCCCTTTCTAATGAGAAGCCAGAGGACAATTAATGAAAGCTATGTAAATGTGCTCCCTGGCTGTTAAGATTACAAAGAGAGTTCAGGGCTGGGTGTAGAGAATCGGGAGAATAGGATCCACAATCAATTACAGAGAAGGTCCTCCTATCTCGGACAGGCACACACATTTTGATAGCTCATCAGGGAACCAGTTGCATCCCCGCGCCTTTTGGAAGAAAGATGTAGGAACATGCTCCCTCCTATTTGGGGAGTGCTACAAGGGGGCTATTTTTGAATGATTAATTAAAGGGAATCAATCTTCATTGCTTTGCTACTGACGTGAAAAGTGCCAGGCCTGTACAGTAATCGCTTGCAATTATTCAACTACCCCTTTGGCAAGGACAACGTAATTAGTCTTGGTGGTGTCGAGAGATTCTTTTTATTCCCAACAAATTGGCAGTTTTAATCAAGTGTTGCTGGAAATTTATCATAACACAGGGAAAACAATAGGTGAAGGTATAGGGCCCCAAGCTGTGTGACTCCTATCTACAATGGGACAAATTTACAATGCTAACAACATGATAAATACTACCAATCTGCCAATGCATTGATTATAATTTCATATCAGCACCAAGCCCTGCCGGTTCTTATTTGTTCAGAAACACGGCTGTAACCCTTTTGCTGCCGCCTTGCCTTGGGTCACTGGGGAAGTGGAGGGGTACAGCCCTGGGTGCCCATGACCAGCAGCTTAGAAGGTTTCAAAGCACAGGAGCCAGGGCAGGCTTCCAGAAATGCCAACCTTCTCCGGCCGCAGGAGCCCAGGAGCTGCTGAGAACTGTTCAGGTTAAGATGACAAGCAGATCCCCCCGTCCCCTTCTGTGTTTTATTCTGAAGAGCCTCTGGCAGACGTGTCCTCTGGGGACCCAAAGACACACCTTCTTCCCTGCTCTCTCTTTTCCCTCCTTCCAGGTGTTTTCATGACTCCTAAGACCTTGGCTTAAAAATAATAGCTATTCTTGGAGCACGGAAAGCCTGTAGCGATTTATCCGTGTCTCTGTAACACTTTGTACGGGGGAGTACTCTCATTTTGACCATCTCTGATTTTTATGGGTGAGGAACTTGAGGCTTGGAACATGGAGAGTGCTAGAGCCAGGATCCAAGACCAGGTGGCTCAGTTCCACAGCTGCTTGCCTAACCACCATCCTGTATCATCTCCTACACTCGTCGGTGATGGACTCCTTATCCTTAGAGGTCTGGCACTATATGCCTCAACTTTTTTTTTTCTTTTTAAAGATTATTTATTTATTTATTTGACAAAGAGAGACACACAGTGAGAGAGGGAACACATGCAGGGGGAGTGGGAGAGGGAGAAGCAGGCTCCCCCCTGAGCAGGGAGCCTGAGGCAGGGGCTCAATCCCAGGACCCTGGGATCATGACTTGAGCCGAGCACAGATGCTTAACAACTGAGCCACCCAGGCACCCCTATAAGCCTCAACTGGAGCTACAATGACACTCCGTACATTATCTCACCTTTGTATTCTGAGAAGAAATCAATAATCCTACCTTAGGGGGCCTGCGTGTTTAGTGGTATGCTTCCATAACTGGTGTATATTTTTTGGGGGGGGGGGCAGGGAGTTGAAAGGGTAAAATTGCTGAAACTTACCTCATCAATAAGAATCACCTAGGGTCCTTGTCACAAATGAGGTTCTCAGGGCCCTCCTCCAGATCTGCCTACTCAGATCCCTGAGGAAGGGCGAGGAAAACTTGTTAAGAAAGTCCAAGTATATCCTATGATCATGCTCTAAAGTAGAGTATCTAGGAGTGGGTTGCCCTGAGAGTTAGCCTCACAAGACAGTCATCATTATAAGGAGAGTATTTTCCCCGGTCAGATAATTTAGGGATATATGGATTAAAAGATACTGAGCACATTTCTTCTAAGAGACTTCCAATTTGATACCTAGAGAGAATTTCAAGGAGAAACTGGTAGTCACCTCCTTGCCTCAGTTCTTTGACTATGGAGCTCTCTTCTGGGAGCAGCATCTCCGGGGACTAGGGATTTGCCGAGTGTTCTCTGGGAGATCCAGGTCCAAAGGATGCTTAATGAAATAAAGGAATCACCAAGAAAACTTCAGCTGCCAGCTTGAACAGTTACAGAATCATGCAGAGGCGTAAATCATCAGCATCTCTTCCCTCAAGGTATTTTAAGGCAGTTTCTGGAAAACATTTATAAGGAAACAGTGACACATATATCCAGAAATTAGAGAGTGTGCTGAATTTGCTCATTTCAGGTGAGCTTGAGAAATGTATTAAATATTTATCCGACGTAGGATTTTAACAGTGTGTCCTTAGAGTCATGCTGGAATGGTCCTTAAGAAATAAACGGTGATCTAATTTTTCTTTTTCTATTTCTGCTGTCATAGTAGCAGCATAGGCTGAGGGAATACAAGTGGTTATTTAAAGGCTGTTTTGGCATTCGGAAGGAGTCTGGAATCCTAGGTTGAAAAGGGTTTGAAACATATCTCATAAATCAAAGGATGTTAGCCCAAATCCCATTGCTTAAAGGTGAGCCCTCTTCCAAACAAAATCTAAAAGCTCTGAGAAGTCACGATCAGCACAGTTAACACCAGAGTAGCTGATTTCTGGCCTTTGTAAAATGCAGCGTACTTAAAGGGGGGTTTCAGGAAGGAGCACATCAAGAACTAACTCCCAAACCCAGCAGAGCTCATTTGTGGGCAAGGCCTTGTCAGTTGCTGCCTGATCTCACTTTCACTTCTTTGTTCTACTTGCTGCAAGAAGGAACATCTGGCTCAGAGCCTGGAAAGCAGACTGGATCCTGTCATTGCACCTGCCCCAGGAGGAGAAGGAGAAATACTTTACTGACAAAAGATAGGATTTTCAGAGCCTGCATTCCCACCCATTAAAGCAGCTTGTTTGATCCTTTCAAAGCTCCAGATCAAAGGGAGGCTTTTCCGGAGCTGCCGACCCATAAAGCTCCAGGCAAAGAGAAGGACCTCTTTGTTTTCACACGGCCAGGTGGACTCGCCATTCCACTTCCCAGCCGCAGGAGGGACTGTGGACAGGTTGAAGGGTTGTCTCTGTCTGACTCGTGCCATTTGCATCCTGGACCTTCTTGGTGGGGGTGGGGGGGGGAGCAGGAGTTACTCTAAGAAGAACTAGGCAGGTCACAGCTGCTATTCGACAAATGACCTCCTAAAGCTCCCGCTTTTCCTTCCCCCACCTGGCAGACAGGTTACCGGCCTTCATCTTACTCCCTAATCGCAAAGGCTTGACCACATCTCTGTGTGCAAGGAAAGCTCCCAGGACCTGGCCTCCCCTGTCATTTACTGAACCCAGTTGTGAGAACACACACCTATAGCTTTCGTGTATTTACAAATCTCCATTTTATCTGGCATTTGCTGGCATGGACTGTAATGGAATGTATGAACCAGGGAAATGAACTTGGACCAGGTTCCCTGAAAAAGCGTGATGAGAGGATTCTGAGCCCTCAGCCTGTCGCCGCCTCCCTGCCAGTAGCAGAGCCCTCCTGGCCTTAGGCCACTGCCACATGCTGACTCTGGCCATGGCTCAAGGAATGGCGGCAGTGTAGAGCTTTTTTCTAGAAGGGAGGCAGCCAGATTGTGACTTCCTCTGGCAAGGGTTACACAGTGCGTGGAAGAGTTTTGCTTTTTAAAGTAATAACAACCTCCTCCCACACACAAACAAACATTTCTAAGCATCTCCAGAAAAACCCTCCCAGCCCCTGGAAGAAACAAAGGACCGTGTAGAAAGTAACCATGGGTCTCCCTCTAACCATCCTCCCCCTTTTCAGCACAGAACCTGCAGGAAGACGTAGCCGTGGAGGTTCAAAGCAGTTGTCAGGGGAGAGGAAAGAACAAAAATTACTGCTGGATACCTGATAGGAACAGAAGCCAGATGAGACAAAGGTCAAAGGAATGAAATAAAACACCACCTTCTGGAGCTATGGTAGATGGGGGTGCAACGGAGACCACGCCTGCTCATGGTCCAGGGATGTGTTGTACCCTGGGGGCACATTTTTCCCATAGAAAAGAATCTTCCTGGAAACAAAGTTGGGTGACATCACAGGATTCTGTATACAGACATTGACAGATGTGTGATTTATTTATTAATTAAAATTATATATATATATGTATTTTATATATACATGTATATAAAAAACAAAACATATATATATATATATATATATATATATATATATATATATATTTTTTTTTTTTTTTTTTTTTAAGCTCAGACTCTTTTCTAGGTCCTGAGTCTAAGGAGCAGCTGGAGAGTAGATGAGCAGAGAAAAGCTATACTGGTTGAGAGAAAGTTAGCTGAGGGTGAGCTCCTGCCTTAGAGAGGGGAAATCATTTGTGACTCTGGAGTGAGAAGGTAGGGGCCCGAGTGACAGAGAGGTCACAGCTGTGAGAAGGAAAGCAGTGAGAGACATGGACAGCGGGGAGTGAAGTTGGAGGTGGAGGAAGCCATTCTGTTCCCATGCATCTCCTCGGGTAGAGTCCTCATCTGGGAGGGGAGGTCGCTCTGGTTTTGGAAGTCACTGAGTCACTGTCTTCTCCGTCTGTGCCATTGTTCTGCTCAGGTTTCCCCAGCTGGACAGCTGTGGTAGTGAAGAGGAATGAGTGTCTAGACAGTACTACATATCACCCCAAGTCTGTATAGCTTGATGCCCTGGGCAAACAGAGGGAAAGAAGGAAGAGTGCTAAATGTCAAGACTTTGCACCAGCCTGGAGAGAGCAAGCTGGGACACAAGAGGTTGAATTCAGGGTTGGTCCACATGGCTGGCTTTCTAAGCATCATTAGGGGAACAGCAGAGCTAGGCATCCTGCCTTGTTGCTCTCCTTGGCCCTGGAAGGAGGCAGGCGGGGGTTTCCCCAAAGGTAGACCTCTCTTGGATCTTGTTTTTCTGTCTGTTGGAGGTAGTGTGTTAGCAGGAGCCTGACCACAGTTCAGGGTCTGTGACACATGTGTTGGCAATCTCATGCTTTGAGAGAAGGACCCCAGTGTCGGGGAGCTTTACTCATAGCTCCTGGTCCCAGTATTTCAAGTTTTGGGAGAGAGCCGGTGTTCTCCCCCTTCAAAATGCACTCCTTTCTTGTGGATGAAAATGAAAGAGACCCCTATCCTCTTTTTTTTGATGCACCCACTCTGAGAGTATTGAGGCTAAAAAGTACTGTTGTTTAGTTGTTTACTTGTTGGATCAACCCCCTATGAGGAAATTGAGGCACAGTGAATACTTGATGTGCTCAGACCCAGCATGAACGTGGTCAGTGGGAAACGATGAGACTCGGGAGGCCATTTGGGTTGGTATGGCCACTTATAAGCACCATTGTGAGGAGGTGGCTCCTCGAGAAGATGAGAACCCTGTCTGTCTACAGACCTGTGTCGTTGCGTCCCCATCACTTAACCAAGGTCCTGGCACATAGTGGGGACGCAACAAAAACATTCGTCTCTCACAACCTACATATTTTATTAACATAGAATGTATTTGTTTCGGGGGTACAGGTCTATGATTCGTCAGTCTTACACAATTCACAGCACTCACCATAGCACATACCCTCCCCAATGTCCATCCCCCAGCCACCCCATCCCTCCCATCCCCCACTCCCAGCAATCCCCAGTTTGTTTCTTGAGATTAAGAGTCTCTTACGATTTATCTCCCTCTCTGGTTTCATCTTGTTTCATTTTTTCCCTCCCTTCCCCTACGATCCTCTGTCTTGTTTCTCAAATTCCTCATATCAGTGAGATCATATGATAATTGTCTTTTTCGGATTGACTTATTTCACTTAGCATAATGCCTACAAGTTCCACCCACGTTGTTGCAAATGGCAAGATTTCTGGGGGTTTTTTTGATGGCTGCATAGTATTCCACTGTATTTTTATATATATATACCACATCTTCTTTATCCATTCATCTGTTGTACATCTGGGCTCTTTCCATAGTTTGGCTATTATGGACATTGCTGCTATAAACATTTGGGTGCACGTGCCCCTTCAGATCCCTACATTTGTATCTCTAGGGTAAATTTTTATCTTTAATGTGATTGCTGGGTCGTAGGGTAGCTCTATTTTCAACTTTTTGAGGAACCTCCATGCTGTTTTCCAGAGTGGCTGCACCAGCTTGCATCCCCACCAACAGTGTAGGAAGTTTCCCCTTTCTCCGCATCCTTGCCAACATCTGTCATCTCCTGACTGGTTAATTTTAGCCATTCTGACTGGTGTGAGGTGGTATCTCACTGTGTTTTTGATTTGTATTTCCCTGATGCCGAGTGATATTAACACTTTTTCATGTGTCTGTTGGCCATTTGGGTGTCTTCTTTACAGAAATGTCTATTCATGTCTTCTGGCCATTTCGTGATTGGATTATTTGTTCTTTGGGTGTTGAGTTGATGAGTTCTTTGTAGATTTTGGATACTAGCCCTTTATCTGATATGTCATTTGCAAATATCTTACAACCTACCTTTAATCCTTTGGCAAGTTCTTCTGGCCCCACTTTCAAAATATGTTCTCAACGCAACCACTTCTCACGTCCTCTGCTACCACCCCAGACTCAGCTGATGTCGTCTCTTGCCTGGATTTTTGCAACCATCTCCTTATGAGTCATGCTATACCTGTCATTGCCACCTTTTCCATATCACCTGTTTTTTTCCCTAGCAGACAGAATAATCTTTGTAACAGGTAAAACAGATGATGTTATTCTTCTGCTCCAAAAGCCTCCAGTGGCTTCCTTAGCCCCAACACACACATCATTGATGCCCCCTGCATCTTTGTGCTGTCTTCCCTCCCCCCTGCCCTAGCCATGCAGAACTTCTTGTGATTCTCCACTAAGCCAGACATTGTACCACATCAGGGCTTTGGCAGTTGCTGTCTACCTGCCCGGAATTGCCCTCCCAGAGAGCCATCTGGCTCCCTGCATTACCATCCTTAGACCTTTGCTCAAATTCCATTGTCTTGGCAATCCCTCTCATGATCGTTCTATTAAAAACTCACCCTTCCTTGCACCTTCCTTCCTTGCTTTATTAGTCCCCATGATACTTGTTATCATCTGACAGTCTGTGTAATTTACTTGATTATTGTCTTTCTCCTGCTAGAAGGTAAACAACATGAAGTCAGGGATTTTTGTTTTGGTTACAGTCCCAGTGACTAGAAAATATCTGGTACGTAGTAGGCTCTGGGTTCACATTTGTTCGGAAAAGGGATGAAAGAACAAACACAGATCTTTTACACAAGAGATTAGCTTAGAGCAAACTGATTGCCCCCTTTCTATCCGAATAGTAAAATTATGATGCATTTTTAAGTTGTTGGAAAGCACATGGTGACAAAAATATGAGCCTCGAAGACCTCATTTCTAACCTAGTCTGTTAGCTGTATGACCTCTCCGGGCCTCACTTTTCATAAAAGTTATGTAAAAATGATAATGCTGATCTCACCTAACTCAGAGAGCCGCTGTGAGGGTAAAGCATTATATATATAAAAACATTTTGAAAATGATAATGCTCTTAGATGTGCATTATTATTATTTCCTATGAACTCTTCTTCCCTAAGGAAGTGCTTTGCACTTCAGGTAAGGTAATAAAGCATCACTCAAGCAAGACAAGTCAATCTTAACAAATTGAATGCCTTGTTAATTTCATAGGCCAGAAATACGGGAGGCGATGGGCCCCTTTGAACATTGTTTCACCACGAATTCTAAACAGCAATTATCAGCGCCTACAAGTATTCTTGATCTCCCTGTCTTGGTGAAAACCCTGGTGATATATTTGGCAGCAAGGAGCAGAAACTGTCAGGAAGGTTTACTTAATGGTCCTCAAGCCACAAGTATTTATTGAATATCTAGATGCTGAGAGGGAAAGCAAGTTGCATAAGATTGTCAGCCCTTGGCCGCAAGCATAGTCCAATAAAATACAGAATCTTAGTGCACCTAATGCAAAGTTTTTTCTAGATCTCGGTAGTCATGATTGTAACACCAGCGTTTCTGGCACTTGCCCATTTTCCTGGTCTCAGATATTTCCTGTTCTCTCTCTCGTTTTAGGCTCAAGCAACTCCCAACCCCTTATGGCTTCCCCCAAAACACCACAAAAATGGCATGTCTTTATGCATGTTTCTTCCATCCCAACTGTCTTTTCTCTCTTTGCTATTTTTCTTTGTCTTTGCAATCTTTTCCCCTCCTCTCCTTTCTCCTGCCAGAACTTGTTAATTCAGCGTTTAAGACTCAGCTTAGCCATAAACTTTGCAGTGTGTTCGAGTTGCTTCGCCCCACCAGTCTTGTTAAGATGCTGCTCTTCTTAGCTTTCCAGCAGCACATAGCATAAGCTCTCCATTGCACTCAGAATGAAATCTGGTCTTTCCCTGGTCTTAGTCTGATCCTGGTCTCCTGTGGTCCTCACCTCCCACTGTCTTTCCAACAAATATCGGCCCACTTTATGGTCTTCGTATTCCTGCAACATGCCTAACTGAAGTCTTAAAAACTTAAAAAACTTAATGGCAAGACTTTAGTAACCTTACCACATCCCTGACAATTGGGGACGATGTCATGGAAGAAAACAGGAGACACCTACTTAATGTGGGTTGTGGGTTTTGAATTCAGAGAGCCTCAGAGCCCTTGGTACCAGGTCACTCAGTACCCATGGCGACCCCATTGTGGTGATGCTCTCTGTGGAAATAAAACCAGAAGGAGGCTTCTCAGTGTTAGAAGGATTCGGTGATCGTCGATCGGCGTGGACTTCAGACACCAGGCGCATTGGTTACCTTGGGCTGCGGAAGTGCTGAGGTGTTCAGGTGCAGCTGGGGACGTTCTAACCAGGGATTGATAGCTCTACCAAGAATCTCGTAATGGTCCATTGTATGCAGTGACCTACATCTAACAACTACAGTGGGCTTAATAAAAATTTAATCAGATTCCAGTAATCAAAGAATCATGGTTTCTCACAGTCTTCTGGTTTAACACCATGTTCACAGGAACCAGTCCAAAAGTATGACAGAGGCACGATCTGCCCTATGTGCCAAAAGCAAACTGGATTCAACCCAAAAACTAGTTTCCATATTTTTCAAATTCTAATGAGCACACTTACGTAGAAGGAGAAAGCTCTAAACAGCTGAGTAGGAACATTGAAGTTCTTGGTTTTCTTTGGAGTCTTGCTTACCAAATGATACCATAATTAGGTGGCTCCATTTTTCTACCTCTGTTGGCCCTAAATACGGCTTTCAGCAGCATGGTAATTTGCTTAAAAATATTGTGAAAACACTAAAAATCACCAGTCGATAAATGTTACTGATCTTGAGGCTAATTTCTATCCTGCATTTTAGATCTTATTATAACCCCTTGACTTCGTGCACTGCAAAAGTTGTGTTTCATAGTTTGGGTTATTGTAATTACATTGTGCCATCGCACCTGTATTCTGGATTCACGATCAGGTAGGACATCAAGAAGGACAGAGACAGAGGTACAGTGGAAAGGACTAGGTTCTAGGCCTGGCCTGGTATTGGCTCTTGATTTTTGGACAAGTCACCTTATCTGAACCTTGGAGCTCTTCTCAGAAAAATTACTGGGCTGGGCTCAAACAGAGATCATCAAACAATTTGCAATCAGGATCGAAAGTTTCCGTAAACTGATGTACTAGATCTAAAGGGGCTTTAAATAACTTGACTTCAAATGGTACTCCTAGCCTAGATATTCAAAGGGAGCCAGACACAGATATTCACATAGAAAGTCCTCACCATTTTTCCAGTTCACAAGGAACACATACTAAAAAATGGTGTTTTATGAGCTTGACAGAATATGTGTGAGGTTATGTTGGACTTAGGAACTGACTTTTTGTGACCTTCGGATAAATAGCGTTTATTTATTTATTTTTAAGATTCTGTTTATTTATCTGAGAGAGAGAGCACGAGAGAGCGAGCACATAAGCAGGGGGAGAGGCAGAGGGAGAGGAAGAAGCAGACTCCCTGCTGAGCAGGGAAGCCTATAAGGGGCTCCATCCCTGGACCCTGGGACTGTGACCTGAGCCGAAGGCAGATGCTTACTCATCTGAGCCACCCAGGTGCCCCAGAAAAAGAGCATTTAAAATGCTCCCTAGGTGTAAAATGTCACAAAAGAAAAGCAGTTATGCCATCTTTCAGGTGCTGTAAGGCCTCCTCTCCTTGGGGAAAATGGCCATATGAACTAACCAGAAGAGCCTTTAATGATGCACGAGGAACACCCTGATTTTTGCCTGGATGGGTCCTTCGCTTCCTTCTCCTGGTCACGGTTGGCCCCCTGCCTGGATCTGTAACATTCCTCCTCAGCATAAGGTCACCTCAGCAGGGGTTCTTACTGACACAGGAACAGCATGTCCTCCAGGAAAACGTCCCTTAGCTTCCCGCATCCTGAATCTTTTTCTTCGTAGGAGAACGAAGACAGTTTTTGACACATTTGCGTGCTCAAGAGACTGTACCATAAAATGGATGAGTCATGAACAAAGGAGGTATTTTCTCAAACCTGGATTACTTTTCCAGTTTAACAAACAAAATTGAGAGTGCAAAGTTGTGCAGTCAGCATTGGCAGGATCATTAACACCAGGTTTAATGCAAATTACCTCTAATTATGTGTGGAGTTGAATTAATAAATTATATATGGAGAAGCAGCTCTGAACAGCTGGGCAGAAACTTGGAAGCTTCTGGTTCCCCTTTGTGTTCTCCTTCCTCAATAATAGCATAATTTGGCTGATGCACTCTTCTCCTGACTCAGATGGCTCCTTAAACTTCACTGCCCAGAAACCCCACGTGATAAACTATGTTGACGATTCTGTGTTCACGCTGACAGTGGGTTTTGAGGTCATCAACTGGTAAACTGAAGTCTGAACATATGTCTTTGGCTAGCATGAAAATTCTGCAGCCACGAAATATTGTCTAAATAAGCACATATGTGCTTTTAGAGGATGTCATTCATGTGTTCATCTTGGGCAAACACGCATACCATACCCAGTCTTAACCCTTCCATTACTGCTGTCCTCCGAACGTCCAGAAAGACATTCTCTGTGATAGGCTCTGTCTCTACCATCAGAACTGAACTTCAAATGAGTTTTTCTCCTCAGATTACTTTTCCACGTTCAGTGTTTTATAATACTGCAAGTGAAACAGCTTTGCGCACCACCAGAAACCTACAAATCTACATTACTTGTGGCAAAGTGGTGGTTTGTTACACTGAATGACATTTAGTTAAAGATACCTATGTCTATATCTATATCTATATATATCTGTCTTGTCAAAGCTTTTTAAAAGCTTTTGCTGGGGGGCACCTGGGTGGCTCAGTGGGTTAAAGCCTCTGCCTTTGGCTTAGGTCATGGTCTCAGGGTCCTGGGATCGAGCCCCACATCGGGCTCTCTGCTTGGCGGGGAGCCTGCTTCCTCCTCTCTCTCTGCCTGCCTCTCTGCCTACTTGTGATCTCTCTCTCTGTCAAATAAATAAATAGATTAAAAAAAAAAAAAAGCTTTTGCCGGGGTGCCTGTGTGGTTCAGTGGGTTAAAGCTTCTGCCTTCGGCTCAGGTCATGATCCTGGGGTGCTGGGATTGAGCCCCACATTGGGCTCTCTGCTCAGCAGGGAGCCTGCTTCCTCCTCTCTCTCTGCCTGCTTGTGATCTCTGTCAAATAAATATATTCTTTAAAAAAAAAAAAAGGCTTTTGCCTTACATGAATAACTTACCAACAGAAGTGATTTGGGCCTGATGAGATATAAAAAAAGTCCGTGATAAGGAGGGAGCTGAAGGAGTTGAATGTAAGAACGGAAAATTTCATAGGATCCTGGGAAAAACCCTCAAAAAGTCATCACATGTATTATTCTGGTCTAAAGGAGGGCTCCCGTTAAGATTTCTATTCAGAGGAAGAGCCCAATGAAGAAGATAAAAACTCAAGGAAGGGAATCCATAATTGTTCCCATAGTGATTTAATCTGTTACCTTTTTTCTCCCCATCCATCTGGGAAATGATGCCTATATTTTCATATGGCGTTAGGGAGTAATACTGACCTTGTCCGTGTATATCCTATGATCCTGTGACTCCACTGACCCCTGGGCTGTCCCCCTGGTATAAAGTATATCCTCTTCACTGATCAGTGACCTCATTTTGGGGGGGTCATATCATTATCCTCAAAAATAATTCTCAGAACTTACATGAATCTTGGAATGAGAAGAATCCTTGCCAGCATCCTCTCAGGGACTCCCCATTCTTAAACCCATTTGAACCTCAGCTTATATGAAAGCTGAATATGGTTCCACCAGGGACCACTTACCAGGAAGGAAACAAAAACTTTGCAGGTATTTAGAAAGTTCTCCTCTTAAAAATCCAAGAATACAGGGAAAAGGGAGAAAACGTAGCATTCAGGAAACCCAACGATGGAGTGGGCACTGTTACTCTTAAAATGGCCTCACCATCCTGTGTTTGGAGGTGCAGAAGTAGGTAGATAAGAAATGTAGGTCACCTCTGGGATTTTCATGGACTTGCATACTTTAAGAGTTAAGTCCCAAAAGCCTCATCGATACTTATCTTGACGTATGAAATCTCCATGCAGAGCAGGATCACTTCAAGTAAATAATGGGCAAGGAAAGGTTTCTGTTGGCTTTTTCAAGGTTTCAACTCACATCTCAAATCTCGTCCAAAACAAACATTGCATCGAACGCATTAAGCTCCAGGATTAGGATCTGACTGGATCTCAGAGGCTTAAGGGTAACTAGGAAATGTGACAAGTGACAACATGGCAGGGCGCACAGAGGAGGAGGGTCAGCCTGGGGAAGGTAGAGGAAGCAATGGCGTGTGTGTCAGATTGGGGCAGGTCCGACCCCCAGCAGAGCCCTGGCCCTCCAGCTGGAGGTGGGCTATCTCTTGGGGTTGCTTCATGTAAGGAGTCTCCCGTGTGCAAGGTAGGCAGTGATGTGAACAAACCCATCGCAGCGTGCGGCGGGAGACCAGGGCCAGAGCGCAGGCAAGAGCAGAATGGGACAGCGGGCTCTGTGGAGAGCTGGACCATCTAAGGCTGACCATGTCCTCCTCAGCTGACACTCTGTGTCTGCAGCATCCAGCCTTCCGCAGGCGCATGCGCCCAAGCACGGCTGACTCAATAGGCTGTGGGTATGTTTTGGTGTTAGTTTCCAAACCCTGCCCTGCTCCAGTCCCTTTGGTTCAAGTTCGGGTTGCACGTCTCCAGTAGGCTGGAACTTGGAAAGTTGGGAGTTGAATAGAGGTATGATTCTCTTCCTGTCTGTTGGAACTTCTCATAATTGAGAATCCTTTGGAATGCCAGTAAATATTTATTTAATGATATTGATCAAACGCTTTTATAGATACTATGGGAAGGGGGCAAGGTACTATTTCCAACGACAGGGACTGTAATAGCCTGCAGTTTTTATTGGCATATGAAAGTGAATTTTGTATTTTGTTTATGTCCCTTGGAATTTCTCTTTATTATTTTTTATTACTTCCAACCTTACTTATCAGCAAATCATCCCAGTGAGGGTTGTCAGATTTAGCAAATAAAAATTTGAATAATAATATTCAATATTGGATATTGAACAATAAATAAAAAATAAAAATAACAGCTAGTTATACTTCAATTTCAGATAAACAATGTTTTTTAGTATTAATGTGTTCCAAATGTTGCATATCTCAAATGTATAGAAGTCTTGTTGTATTAGGAATTATGCCTTTTTTTTTTTTTTTTACAAAAATACCTATGAGTTGCCAAATTTAGGAAATAAAAATATAGAATCCCAAGTTAAATTTGAATTTCATATAATAACAAATAATAAATTTCATATTATTATTCTTATACTAAAATTTATTTGTTTATTTGAAATTCAAATTCAATGAGGTGTCCTGTCCTTAATGTGGTAACCTAAATCCCGATACTAAGGTTATTCTTCCATCTTACTTTTTTTTGAATCCCCTGCAAGGCATTATGTACAGGTGTTATGGACTGAATGTGTAGCCCCCAAAATGTGTATAGTGAAGCCCTAATACCCAATGTGATGGTACTTGCAGATGGAGCTTTTGGGAGGTGCTTAGGGATAGATGAAATTATGAGAACAAGACTCCACCATGGGATGAGTACCCTTATAAGAGGAGACACCAGAGAGTCTGTGCCTTTCCTCCCTCTCCCTGCCTTCCTCCCTCTCAGCCTCCCTCCCTGCACCACAAAGGAAAGGTCACATGAGCACATAGCAAGATGGTAGCCACCTATAAGTCAACAGAAGAGTCTTATAGAATAAAAACCAGCCAGGCTGGCACCTAGATCTTGGACTCCCAGTTTCCAGAACTGGAACTATGAGAATCTGACTTTCTATCCTTTAAGCCCACAGTCTTATGGCAACTCAAGCTGACCAAAACAGAGGACGTGGTTGGGATGTCATGAAAGGGTTCAAAGTGAGTAACATGGGCTCTGTCCTCAAGGACTTCTCTAGAAAAAAGAGAAGAATGCATAATGGCTCTTGGTCTGCTCTGCTGCTTGAATCTCTCCCATCTCTGCTCCCTCCTGTTCCAGCCTGGGTTCTGCCCTAGGAGGGACCCTGCATGCTTGTCATCTTCATGTCATAACGAACGGTGTCACACCTACCCATGATCTCCTTCTTCTGAGTTCCCCATGGTCCAATCCATCCTCACCACTGCCAGCTGAGGTAATTTCTAAAACATGGATCCAATCCAACTGCTCATCCAGATAATCCATGCTTTTTTTTCCCCCATGAAATGAAGTGCAAACTCCACAGTATCAAAGTTTGGCTCCTCCAGCCTCATTGGCCCCTTCTGTCTGCTTGCTGCCCCTTCCTCTTTCTCTGTAAATCCTATCCTCAAGTAGTACTACCTGTTATGGATAATTGCTGGTGTCCTAACCCAATACCTCTGAATGCGACCCTATTTGAAAACAGATCCCACAAGTAAAATTAGGTCTGTTAGAACGGGCCTCTGGGATGACTGATGCTCTGAGAACAGGGGAAAATTTGGACATAGAGACAGACATGCTGTAGAAGGAAGATGGTGTAGAGAGACACAGGGAGAAAATCATCAGAAGGTGTGGATTTGCAGTGAATCACCTGAAAGCAAAGGAAAGGCAAAGCTTGCCACGAACCACCAGCAGCTAGGAAGAGGCCAGAAGGGGTTCCCCCATGTGTGTGAAAGGGAGTGTGGCCCTCCTTGCTGATGTCTCATTTTTGGACTTGCAGTTTCCAGTGTTGTAGGGCACTGAACCTCAGCTGCTTTAAGTCACCCAGATCGTGGTACTTTATTTCAGGCGCATTAGGAAATAATGTACTGCCACCTGACTTATTTTTCCCTTGAATGTGTCCTGCCACTTTGTGTCCTCTGATCTGCAGTGTCCTGCCACGCCCATCCCTCCAGCCCTACAATCCCCCACCGCCCACTTCCCTGTGTTGACTCTATGGCCTGGCAAAGACTCTGGGACACCTTCCCTGAGTGCATACCCTCAGGCAGAATAAATAGGGCTTTTAGCCGCACTCACAGAGAAATTTGTTGGCACCTCTACTCTCCCACTCTTATATGCTATTGTTTCCAGTTGTTTAGCACCTAACGAACATTGCAAATATTTGTTCGCCATGCGAAATGCTTAACACAGTGAAGCTATTGTACACTGCCATTGGCTTTCCCATAAACTCTGTGCAAAGCAGGTTTTGTTAGTGGTTCTGTTTACAGATGGGAAGCTTAATGTTCGAGAGTTTAGTAAACTGTGCAAGATCACGTACCTCTAAGTAGCAAAGCCAGAACTCAGGTTCAGACCATCTGATTCCACTGTCAACCACATTGGCATATGGCCTTCTACATATGTGTCTTTCTCTCCTTTTTCAGAGATTGGATACTGTCCTTTCAGCATCTTGCCATGGCCTCCCACCTAGAGTAGTCCTCAGTACAGGGTTTGTGAAATATCAGGGTATTCCATTGCATTCAGTTGTAGAGATTATAATATGTAGTATGTCTTAGGTGAAAAGAATAGAACAAATTGCAAAGGAGAGAGATCATATTTGCTAGAGAATTGAAAAAGGTTTAGTAAATATGTGATTGTGATATTTATCACGTAATTGTTCTTCGTGTATTGAAGAATACGGTTAAATTACCACCAAGATAAAATAATGTAGTCCTTCAATATTTACCATACTTTTTGCAAACTTTTGATTCTTGCTTCATTTCAGATACTTTTTTCCAGTATCTCCACTGACTTACATTGGTGTAAGGCTGGAAAAATTTGTATTTGTATGTGAGATCTAAAATTGAAAAAAAAAAATTGAGTATCCTTAGAATTTCAGAAGTATTTTCCACTAAATAAGTTTTTATTGCAAGTTTATTAGGTGCATGGAGGTGTTCTAGAAGTAGTGGCTAAGAATATGGTTGATGTAATAAATGAACACCACAACGAACATTATATCACCTTTCTTTAAGGGTGTTAAGATTTACACATATTTATTTGGATCTGTTCAAGGCAATAAGGATGATCATTTTTTCTTATGTCTTCATAAAACATGCCATTTTGTTGCTAAAATTCCTGGATGTCTCATGGAAAAGAAGGATGTTCTCAACAGAGTATTTCCTAGGTGTTGAAATGTTAACAAGGATTGCCAGAAAGAAGTATTCAAGCATAGGAAATAAAAATGAAATCAACCACTATTATTTATTTTGCAGGATTTCTCAGAGGCTTTATTCACTAGTGTCTTTTTTTAATGTTTCTAATTTTTATTTAAATTGTAGTTAGTTAACATATAGTGTAATATTAGCTTAAGGAATAGATTTTAGTGATTCATCACTTACATACAACACTTGGTGCTCACCACAACAAATGTCCTTACTACCCATCATCCATTTACTAAAAAAATCTCCCAATAAGCAGAAGTCTAAGGCCAGATGGCTTCCCTGAGGAATTCTACCAGACATTTCAAGAAGAGTCAATGCCACCTTTCTCAGGTTGTTCCAAAAATTAGAGAAGGAGAACTCCCAAACTCATTCTATGAGGCCAGCATGGCCTTGATCCTAAAACCAGACAAAGACCCCACTAAAAAGGAAAATTACAGGCCAACATCCCTGAGGAACATGCATGTAAAAATTCTCACCAAGACACTAGCAAATCAAATCCAATAGCACATTAAAAGAATTTTTCACCACGATCAAGTAGGACGTCTGGGTAGCAAGAGTGGTTCAGTACTTGCAAATCAATCAATGTGACACATCGCATAAGTAAAAGAAAGGATAAGAACCATATGATCCTCTCAACAGATGCAGAAAAGAAGCATTTGACAAAGTACAGCATCCATTCTTGATAAAAAACAAACAAACAAACAAAAAAAAAAAACCCTCAACAAAGTAGGGATAGAGAGGACATATCCCAGCATCATGAAAACCCACATGAAGTTCCCCACATCCTCAGTGGGGAACGAATGAAAGCCCTTCTCCTATGGTTAGGAACAGGACAGGGATGTCCACGATCACATTGCTATTTAACACACTCCTAGAAGTCCTAGGGTCAGCAATCAGACAATAAAATAAAAAATAAAAGGCATCCAAATTGGCAAAGAAGAGCTCAAACTTTCACTCTTTGCAGATGACATATACCCTATGTAGAACCTGAAAATCAAAAAATTGCTAAAACTGATACAATAATTCAGTAATGTTGCAGGATACAAACTCAATGTACAGAAATCTGTCCAATTTCTGTACACTAATAATGAAGCTGCAGAAAGAGAAATCAAGGAATCAGTCCCATTTGCAATTGCCCCAAAACCCATAAATGCCCAGGAATAAACCTAACAAAAGAAGTAAAAGATCTGTACTCTGAAAATTATAGAACACTTATGAAAGAGATGGAAGAGGACACAAAGAAATGGAAAAACATTCCATACTCTAGGATCAGAAGAACAAATATTGTTAAAATGTCTATACTACCCAAATCCATCTACACATTTAATGCAATCCCTATCAAAATAGCACTGGTATTTTTCACAAAGCTAGGACTAACCATCCTAGTGTTTGTATGGAACCACAAAAGACCCTGAATAGCCAAAGCAATCTTGAAAAAGAAAATCAAAGCTGGAGGCATCACAATCCCAGACTTCAAGCTCTATTACAAAGCTGTGGTCCTCAAGACAGTGTGGTTCTGGCACCAAAATAGACACATAGATCAGTGGAACAGAATAGAAAACCTAGAAATGGGCCCACAGCTATATGTTCAACTAATCTTCCACAAAGCAGGAAAGAATGTCCAATGGAAAAGACAGTCTCTTCAACAAGCGGTTTTGGGAAAACTGGAGAGTGACATGCAGAAGAATGAAACTGAGCCATTTTCTTACACCATACACAAAAATAAACTCAAAATGAACAAAAGACCTAAGTGTGAGACAGGAAACCATCAAAATCCTGGAGGAGAGCACAGATGGCTATCTCTTTGACCTTGCCCGCAGCCACTTCTCATAAGACATGTCTCCAAAGGCAAGGGAAACAAAAGCAAAAATGAACTACTGGGACTTCATCAAGATAAAAAGTTTCTGCACAGCAAAAGAAGCACTAACAAAACTAAAAGGCAATCAATGGAATGGGAGAAGATATTTGCAAATGACCTGGTAGTAGTCATTTTAAATCCCCAGAATAAGAAATAATCGAAGCAGTCTGCATATTTATTTTTCTCCTTCACCGTCTCGATGAGGTGATCCAAGAAAAAACATTTTACCAACTTTTGGTTCATTATTCATTTGCTAGAGATTAGACGGAAACTTTTTTTTTGGCCATTGAAAAAATTAATTTATGTTTTGAGTAATTATTTGTCTGAATAACTTTCACTGAGTCACCAAGTTTATTAATAATTTAAGACTTAGGGGGCACCTGGGTGTCTCAGTGGGTTAAGCCTCTGCCTTCAGCTCAGGTCATGATCTCAGGGTCCTGGGATTGAGCCCTGCATCGGGCTCTCTGCTCAGCGGGGAGCCTGCTTCCTCCCCCCCCCCCCCCGCCTGCCTCTCTGCCTACTTGTGATCGCTCTCTCTCTGTCAAGTGAATAAATAAAATATTTTTTAAAAATAATAATAATTTAAGACTTATATACTATGCTATCTTATTCATAAATCCTGGATCAGAGAGACATGTTCTAGTGTTTCTTTTCCTCAGTGAGAAAATTACAACTGAACACAGGACTTTCTCTCTACTACTACATTTTCTTCTTGAATTTAGATTTAGAAGTGTATTTATCTGTTGTATCTTTATAAATGAACGAATAAGTGAACTGGCTATATCTTGGAAATTCAGGAAGGCCTTTGTGTAGAGATCTACTGGAGAGGAATGGTATGTGGATTGAATTGTTTACAGTTTTAGCAGATTCATCACCACAATTAAGGTTAATGTCATCTAATCCTTCTATGTAAATCTCTTGGTGAAATACACAAAAAATAGTCCTGCTCTTGCTTTTTTTTTTTTTCCTCTCTTCTCAAACTTCAGGTTTTTCATCATTTAAATCCCAGCAAAATGAACCAACCTGAACCAGACCCATGCACCTCTTGGTTTTCACTATTTACACCTTCTCAGCGAGTCAGTTTTTGTGATTTCATTTATTGAGGCTGAATTCAGTTACCTTGTAATGGTATGTTAGTAATATACAAAAAGCTACATGAAGGCCTTCCTAAATTTCTAAAGCAGTACTGGTTTAAGCCAGGCAACAGCTGTTTAGAAATATTGACTAAATATTTGTTGCAGGAAACTAAGGTTTGGAGGACAGCACATATGACAGCAATTTGTCATGAGAATTCATAGACATTCTTCTGCCATTGTGAGCTACCATCCCCAGTATAGACTTACATCCTTTCTTCTCTGAATAACCTAGAGCCTGGGTAGAGTATAAGAACTGGGTAGAAGTTTCTATTTTCAGCCCCTCCCTCCTTCCTTCCTTCCCTCTCTGACTTTGTACATTTTGTAGAATTTTCTGGATACCTCATCAGTATCCATTCTCTACTTTAAACTTCTAGATATTTCCCTATTGGTTGTTACGTTTTAGTTGATGCTACCTCTTGGTCCAGACATGGATCTTGATTGGCTTAGGCCAATCAGTAAAATCTTACTCCCCTTTTCCTAGCCATGGCTCATAAATAGGAGGCAGACCCTCACGCTTAAGTGGCCTTTTCTCACCCCCTGGATGGTGAGATTTTGCAAATAGAATGTCCGCCCCTGGGGAGGTCATTTTCCTACCAAGGAGAAAACCAACGCAAAGATAAATCTACTATAGAGGAGGACGGACCCAAGAGAATACCACAGGAATGAGGGTGGAACTAATCAGACCCTTTGAAGTTCTTACCTTGTGAATTTTTCATTTATATGGTCCAGTACATTAATATGCAAGCCAATTTGTTGTGGATTTTCAGTTACTTGCTATGAAAAGTATTCTCCATGACACATCCTTCTTCCTCTTGGTAAGAACATATTGAATACCTACTATATTTCAAAGTTGTATATTATTTGTATCAAGGAATACAAAGAAGTAAAATCTTTCCTAGAAAGAAGCTGTACCTTCATTTTTTGTTCTACAAAGTCCATTTATCCCACTTCTGCACCTCTTTTACTGGGGACATTTTGTTCTCTTTTTGTCCTATTGCTGCTCTGGGTGCTGAGATCATCAGGTTACCCTGACCTTCTGTGTTAGAACCCATACATTTGAGGAGAAGAATTATATACCATTTGGATTAAAAGATGTCTAGGACCAAATGCCAGGCCACTCCTAAGGTCTCCTTTGATTTACTGATCTCTAGGAGAGCAAAAGCCTTTTATCTTGTCAGAGTAGAGAGATTTGATGTGGATTATCCTTCTTCTCTTAATAATGTCTCTTTGCATCCAGTGAGGCCCAGCTGTCACAGTGGAAAGTAGAGGAAATATGGAATAAAAAATGAAACTTGTTGTGGGAAGTGTTGGAGCCAGAGGCCATGTTCATCCAGTGACGATAATGGTGGTAGACCCAGGAGAGCTGGGTCCATGCTATTCCAACCAGCACAGTGTTGTCATGGTGACAGTAGAAGCTCGGAACATTGAGAAGTAGATCGAATACCATGCATCCTGTATTGATTGTCCACTCATTATTTCAAGATGTCCGTTGAACACCTAATACATAGCACAGACTGGGAACCCATCTGTGCATAGGACCTTCACTGTGCAAAGCTTACACTTCAGTAGAGGGAATAGATACCTAAACAAGTAGGTGTAAATGCAGAGTGAAAGGTATTAAAACAGAAGCAAGGGAAAGCAATCCCTCTACCCAAGGGTAGAGAAAGTTTTGATGTAGGAGTCGCTGCACAGACTGAGGGACAAAAACATGGTCTTGTCCATGGTCCTGGCAGAACTGGGACCAAATCTGATCCCTTGATTGCTGGTCTGACATGCGCCTTAAAAGACAAATCATGCCACCCTGTTGTGAAGAGCGCTCATGAACTGATGGGAAAGAAATATCCAGAAGAATGGAGCTGGAAACGAGAAATAGTTTTGAGAAAAAAGAAACCTGTACATCAAGACCAACAAATACCACTACAGCGGTAATCACCGGGAAGTTTGATGAAGCAGAAAACTGAGTTAAAGCTGAGAGGAAGTTGCCTCTGTGAGGAAATCACACGTTCAGTTGTCCTCCAAAAGTAATCTGTATGAGAAAACTGCCATAGACCCAGGGCAAGATTGGGAGTGGACAAATTGCTCTAAATTGATGTGCTATCAAGCCAGAGAATTGCTCTAAAGACACACTATCAGATTCTTCTGGTTGCCATCTTTTCTGTTTCTTTGGTGGTTCAGGGCTCCTGGATGAGCAGTCTATAAAAACACACACCCCTGATCCTTTGTAGAAATTCCTTAAGAGAAAACAGGAGATTTTAGTGATCATTCAACAAATTGATATTAAGGGCCTACTTTGTGGAAGGTACTATACTATGTACTTTGTTTTTAAATCTTTTGCCAATTATTTATTTTTACACCTTGTCCCTCATAAAGAAGTAGGACTGCTAGCAAATATAAGTAAAATACAGGATGGCTTAAGTTTACAACTATTTTTCCTGCTCCTGCTTTTAACTCTGTGCAATTTTTTTTTTTTTTTAATTGAATGGACTCTACAATTTCCCCATCCTTTCGGTTATAAAGGCCAGTCTGGTTGCAACTGCAGTCTGTAAACTCAAACTCAGGCTGGCAGGTTTAATTCTCCAGTCTGCAATTTAAATATCTGCTGGACAGTTTAGATGTCAAGGTGGAAGGGGTCAGCATGAAGAAGAGAGGAGGTGAAATGGATCTGGCTTGTGGTTTTGTGCTTCTCTCTTGGTTCTCCTCCAATCTCCTCCTGTGGCAGGAATGAAGAGGTTAGAAGATGGAGGAGAAAAATGGCCTTCTGTTACTGGTCAGTTAAGATATCCATGGCAAGAAGTGCTCCAGGCTTGTGCATCTCTGGTTTTATCTTGTTCCAGATGCTGCTGCTGACCTCTGTTGACATAGTAGGCTTGAGTAGGTGAATATAGTTACCTTAGGGTAATGCTCAGATCCAGCCATTCTAGTCACCAAAGACACTGAGCCATAAGGACCATTGAGCCTTCCAGAGGCCGTCTGCTCTTTCTGAAATCACCCCATTATTTCTGTAGGATTGAACAATGTGTTTCTACCTCTTGGCCCTCAGGAGGAACAAAAGGAAAATCATCACCTGATGCTATAGACTGTCCCCTCTTCCAGATTGCTATGTTGAAGCCTCAATCCCTAATGTGACCATATTTGGTAATAGGACCTATAAGTAGGTAATTAAGGCTCAGTGAGGTCATAAGGGCGGGGACCTGATATGATAGGATTAGTGTTCTTCTAAGAAGAGACATTGGCGAGCTCTCCCTCTTCTTCCCTCCTTACCATACAGAGAGAGGTCATAACAAGATGGAGGCCACCTATAAGCCAAGAGAAGATACCTCACAATGAGCCAAACTTGTTGGCATCTTAATCTTGAACTTCCAAGCCTCCCAAACTGTGAGAGAGAAATTTCTGTTGGCTAAGCCACCCAGACTATAGTGTTTGGCTTTGGCAGCTCAAGCAGACCCATACACCTAGGAGCACCTCATTCCCACAGGTTGATGATGACTATTTGAAATGTCATTTCTCCATTCTCTTGCCTCCTATGCTTCTACAGACTCAGGTAATGGCAGCTACGGTGGTGTAGTCATGCCAGTGCTGGAGCGGTATGTCTTCATAACCCCCACCCCCACCCCGGGAAATTGCTCCAAGGGGCAGTGGTTAACTGGGGGCTCTGCCTTGGACCCTTACTGCACTTTTTGGATAGATCTCACTTGGCATCCTTTGGGCTTCCTATCTGTCCACATAGAAATGGAAACAACATAACTTGCTTCATGTGGGTTATTTCTACCTGGGTGTGTGAGTCTTACCTCTCTGTTCTCATTGTCAATTCCTCAAAGCTGTGCTCTAAAGAGCCTGGTAGAGTGCTTGCTGCTGGGGGCAAAGAGCTTTGCTATTTGACTCATCTGGGAAATGGTATCTCGTGTGCATTCCTCTGCCTTCTGCCGTATTTGTCGCCTGCTGGTATCACCATCATGAATCCTGCTTCACCCCCAGGAATATTTAAAACATAATGACACCCCGGGACAGGGAGGGAATCATTAGTCACATGGAATTTGCTTACCAGTGACTTCTAGCTTGCCCCGTAAACCCAGCTGTTGGTCACATAGAAACCATGTGAAGAGACGGCAGCTCATTTGAACCTGGAACTTTGCTTGTTCTTGTTTTAATCCCACAGTCTGGTTGCTCTGTTTCTTTTCCAGGCACACACTGCCTGGAAACCACAGTTGCCGCAGAGAGTGGCAAGGGGTCCTCCATAGGCCATAGATTCCCGAATCAGGAACAGGTGCAGTCACACCCCCTCCACAAACAAAGATATTTTGTCTGAATGGGCACAACGTGGAAGAATGGGATGTATTAATAGCTAAATAGCGTCTTTATTAACAGTAGAACAGCTGGCAGTTCTATATGACAGCGCTCATTCCAATCCATTTTATCCAATTGCAGAACGATAAGCACGCTCCACCAGGGAACTAAGGGGACCACACGCAAGCAATCAGCCATTCACAGCTCTCTAATTGCTTCACAGTTGGAAGTGTGTTCTCCTCAGCCACTGTTATTCTTTTAGGAGGAATTGTTGGTGCACTTGCCTATCTCGATCAAGGGCTGCTAAGGCAGATAAGCTGCTTGAAGAAACTCCCTTTGTTTTATAGGGCCTCGTGAGCCATCCTGCTTGGGGACGCTCCCTGGTCGTGGCTGATCAGAAATCCCCAGTGCTGGGGGCCCGGAGGGAGGCTGGTGCGGGGTCTCCGCACTTTTGTTATCTCCCAGCAAAGCGATTCCCCTAAAGAGGGAAAAATAAACTCCCAACTCATAAAGATCCTGTTAGCCCCTGCTTGAGAACCTTTCTTCGGGGCGTCCTACTGAGCGGAAGAATAGATTCAGGGCATCAGGTTAGATGTCTGAATGCGGTCCGCGGTCCTCCCAGTGTCTGAGCAGCGGGAAGCGGCCCTGGGAGGTATCCCTGTCGGGGTATAATCAGGTCACACAGGTAAGACGGAGGAAAGACGGGAAGGAATCGCACGGGGACCGAAATCACAACCCACGAAGCAACTTTCAAACAAGACCCGGGCCATCGAGGCAAGCGTAAAAATACCCATAATTCATTTCCTCGGTGGGGTTGGGGGTCGGGGGGGACCATGATTTAAATCATCCGCAATGTCAAAGAAAGGAGGCTCAGTTACTTTCTTGTTCTTTTCAACTACTGTTTAATTTTCTCTCTGTGTTTGTTTTACTGGCAGTTTACCCAGCCTGAGAAAATATTGTTTGCCGAGCATTGTATTTCTGCCTTTTTACAGGGTAATTCCTGTTTGGTGAGTTTTCAAAGTATCCTTTGGGGAGAATATTAAAAAGCTCTTGGCTGTATTTAGCCCAGACAAATACAGGCAGATATGAAATTATAAAATCTTCCTGATTTGCAGAGCTTTCTTTGTTCTCTCTTTTCATTTGGGGATTAAATGGCTCAGAGGAATAAGAGTTATTATTGAGCGTTTGCCAATCAGGCCACGGATCCGTCTCGGGCTCACCCAAGTTATTGTTGGGACTTCTTGTTTTGTGCTCGTTAGCATGTGGCTCCAGATAATGAAATGATAGGTGACTCCATTTGATCTACCCCCCCCTTTTTTTTAATTACCCCCGCATGGCTCTCAAACAATTCTTTTTTTTTTTTTCATCCCTACTGATGGTACTTTCCGAATAAAGAGACACATCTTTGGCCGTGACAATAGATTCCAATGAGATGGAAATCATTGTCAGAAATAAAACAGACCCTCGAGAGCTCAGGCCAGTGGAAATCACCCATTCACAAAGAAAGTCGCCAGAGCTTCCATGAAAGGCAACCAAGACGCAGGGGACCCAACAACAGACTCCAAAAGGAGGCAAAAAGGTCGTCTTCTTTATAGGAGCTCTTTCATGTCGCTTCCATGATGGGTTAAGGTTTCAGAGAAGTCTCAGTTCCCCCCAAGAATTCTTAAATTCTCGGCCCTCCTGCCAAGAAAGTGAAGACGCATATGCATCTGTTTGGAAATCTCCCAAATGCATGTGCGAAATGGGCCAAGCTGCCTTCCCTGCCAAACACAGCGAGCCAGTCCCAGCCTCATGCAGAGGACTTCATTTTCAGGGCGAAGGCACCTGCAGACAATGCCAGGAAGGCAGGAGGGGGAGGCGAGGGTATTTTTGGCGACAGGATGCCAGGGTCTGCTTGGACTGGAATAAACAAATCAGATTCCTCTCTAGCTAGTGTAGATATTTAAAGGGACATGCTGAAACACGTGCATTTTTAAAAAATAACATTATCTCCCTGCAAGACTGAATTTCTTCCTTCCTCTACCCTCCCCCCTCCCTTACTCAACATTACTATTTTCTTGCTGTCCGGTTGAGTTCATAGTCAGGGAAAGATGCTATCCCTGGCCCTTAGAATTCAGGGTTTCTTGACTCTTTAAATCAGCATCTACCATTTCTTGTGACATGTAAAAGAGTTCAAAGAAATCTCCCTATTTACCTTTGCTTAGACCAGCATTTTCAAGGGAGTCTGCTGTGTAGACCTTTTTTGAAGTGCATACCTGCTCATGATCCTGGGCGAGACACCATTTATAGACAGTCATGGCCGCCATCTTTGCCCTCCTGACTTACCTGAGTAATAAGCTTCCCCACTAAGCTGGCCTTTGCCTACATCAGAGTACTCATTAATTTTTAGTAGAAGCAAGAGTTGAAAGAGGCATTGAGTAAAATTGTATTGCTCCTGGAGTGTCAAAAGCCATGTGTCTCATCAGGATTTCCTGAGAGTGTAATGATCGCTGTCATCTTGGCAATTTCTTTCTTTTCTCTCAGTCCACCTGTGTACCCAGTCAGAGTCTTGCCAAGTTTTAGATCTTTTCTTCACAGGCTTCTGGGGTTCTTCTCCAGCCTTACTTCTAAGGCACATTCTGTGAGACTCTGTGTCCTCGCGTGCTCACCTCTGGTTCCAGTTTCTTTGTCTGTCTAAGTGACACTGATTACATGAAGACGATAAATCCTCAGACTCTGATGCCGTTCTCATTTCCAGTGCCAACCACAGGATGTTCTCGCCCATGCCGGCTGAGCCATTTCCTCCTTTGGCTATGAGAAGGGCTAGAAAGCGCCATCTGGGAAGAGTGACTGCCCTTCCCCGTGTGTCAGACTTGCCAGGGAGCAGCCGGCCATGTGTGCCTGAGGACTGGCTCCCCTGTCCTTGTGGCACCAAGTGTGGCCACCAGCCCACAGCCTGCTTGTTCAGTCCGAGCTCCTGTTCCCACCAAGGGAAGGAGGATGGGACAGGTGTTCTGAGGGCACTGAGTCTAAAGGGGGAGCTTATTCCTTGATAAATGCCTTTGTGATTCTTTTAAACTCTCCATGTGCATTTGGTTTGGTCTTTAATATGTGGACTGTGGTGCCTGAAAGTTTGACTGAGTAACTTGCAGCTGCTTTTATGAAGTGACTCTAAGGCTGATGTTGACATTGTCGGGGGTGAAGCCTGTCAGGATTACCTCAGAGCCTGATGAGGCAGTGTCACACGTACCACTAGATTTATTCAGTGTGTTTTTGTTGTTTTTTTTTTTAATATTTTATTTATTTATTTATTTATTTGACACAGAGAGAGAGAGATCACAAGTAGGCAGAGAGGCAGGCAGAGAGAGGGAGAAACAGGCTCCCCACTGAGCAGATAGCCCGATGCGGGGCTCTATCCCAGGACCCTGAGCTGAAGGCAGAGGCTTAACCCACTGAGCCACCCAGGCGCCCTCATTCAGTGTGTATTTTTAAACTGAGGTAAAATTGACATATTAGCTTGATGTTAGCTTCAGGTATACAACATGAGCCGATATTTGTATCTACTACGAAATGGTTACCACAGTAAGTCAGTAAGTCTAGTTAACATCCATCACCGTACATAGTTACAGAAAAATTTTTTTCTTGTGATGAGGACTTTTAACCTCTACTCTCTTAAGAAATTTCCAAATAGGCAGTGCAGTGTTAGTTACTGTAATCGTATGCTGTGCGTTTTGTTCCCATGACATTGATTTTATAACCGGACGTTTGTACCTTTTGACCCCCTTCACCCATTAAACTTACCCCTCCTCTGGCTACCACCAATTTGTTCTCTGTATCCATGAGCTTAGGTTATTCTGAAAGTGCATTTTTAATAACAAGAGATGAATTGGCTAAATAAATCATAGTACTTTTATTCAGCAGACTACCAAGAGCCTGTTGGAAAGGGTGGTGTTGCACTATATTTATTAACCTGGAAAGATACTTGTGACACAGTAACATGTATAAAATTATTCCACTTATGTAAAATTATAGCTATTTATGTCCATATATATTTATATGTGGAGATGGATATCCCGAAGGGTATTTATCAATTAAGTCTGGTCATCTCTGGGTGGTAGATTTTGACACGACTAAAAATTTTTTTCCTGTTGTAACTGTGTAAAGTGACAGATATATTAGCTCACCTTTCTGCGGTAAAAATTTTGCAATATGTCCATATATCAAATATTATACTTTAAACCTTAAAATTACACAATGGTTTTTGTCAATCATATCACAATACAGCTGGAAAACCTTTTTTTCCCTAATAAGGGGTGTGTGTGTGTGTGTGTGTGTGTGTGTGATTTTAAAATTTCTCAGAGTAAGAAAATCTCCTATTTAGTAGCAGGAGAAGGTAAAGCTCACTTCATTTTGATAAAAGACATCTTCTCTTGGTTTTTCTTCATTGAGCAGCTTTGCAATTCCATCCTCTTTAGTAGTATCGGAAAGCGTTTACAGAGTGTGTGTTGGTGACTGAGGCATTTTTAGATGCCAGATGAAGAGTCATTTAGATGGACCTTAACCCCACCCTTCTCCAGGAAAATAAAGCAGGACTGAGGAAGACACTGATAAGGAAACAAGAATGAAACTCCCATATTCAGCAAACATGATCGTCAGTGTTGCTGTAATCTCTGCCGCCTGTTTCATTGGAAAGTCTGTGACGGTAGCAGTCAGAATCAATTTGCATGTGCAGGATCTGGGTATGAAATTTTAAGTTGCTCAGATACAATTGTCACAGGGATCTTAAAATTCCAAAGGTAGGCAAAACCTGTAAGGTCATTTAATTCGATTGCTCACCTAGTACATGATTACCTTCCTGCATGTAGCGGTTGTATTTAATAAGAAGGGAGCAAGGTCCTGATAATTTACAGTCTGCCAGAGCTCTCCGGAGGAAAGAACAGGCTTTTTAATCTCTCTGAGAATATGTTCCAAAAGCACTTAATGGCGTTTGCTGGTGGTTCTCAAGTGAATTCTCACAGTGGTAGTGTCAGGAGCGCCAGGGCGGGGATGGTGGAGGGATGCAGGGAGAAGGGGGTCTTCAGAAACTCTTAGAGCATCATTGGAGAACTGTGGTGTGACTCTCAGATAACTAATGGAGATCAATGTATCTGTTGGTGGTTAATAAAATGTAAAGGATCTGTGCACAGTTAGGGAGGAAGGAAAATCCAGGCAGGAGAGGAATTGAAGTATTTATGGAAGGAGGAAGGACACACAGAGGTCAACATTGCCTCTAGAAGTAAGAATGACAAAGGGCAGAAGAAGATGGGGTAAAGGTAACATTGGTAGAGAAGAGAAACTCAAATGACTTTCGAAAGGCCCAGCACTGGGATGTTTAAACAGCAGCACACTGATTTTCTTTGACAGAAAAGTCTCAGGATCCATGAATCTAAAAACACGTTATCTTCCATAGTCAGACAACACATTCACTTACCACGTAGGCTGCTAGATCTTTTGCAGCTTGTCCAGAGATTTAATTGTCTAAAAGGAAAAACAGAACAAAATTAGGGATCTTTACCTGTGGGTCCTAAATGATCTGTGGAGTGAAATCAGATGGGGAAGGGGGAAAAAAAGAAAAAGGCCAAACATCTTTATTTTGACTCATCTGTAACTAAAGTTGATGTTTCTTTTAATTTTGAGTGTAGGAAAACCTCACACTAACCAGTAAGACAGGCACCTGTGACTTGGTCACCAGTGGGACTTACTGATGCTTTTGTATCATACCACAGTTTCTGCAGGAATATTGTTTATGCTGATTACTTACCTCAGAATTACGATAGACGTTCGACCTTCTGCCCCAGAGGGAAGGATTCCCTCTAAGTGCCAAATGGGGGGGGGTCTTTTACATTAGTTTTCTTAATAAGCCTTGGTGGTAATATACATTGATGAGAGTCCTCTAGAAAATTAAAACATATTAATATAAAATATTATTACATCGATAATTATGTTCCCAGAGGAAACAGATGTAGAGAAATGACCCTCAGGACACCGCTCTGGGTCAGGGATGACCTAACTGTTTTCCAAGTTGACCATCACTCACGTCCTGGCTTGCGTTCTGAGTGTTGTCTCCTTTTCAGCAGGTGTGACGATCCCAGGCCCCGTGGAAATCAGGCAGACTTCAGCAGGAGAGTCCCAACCTCCGCTTGCTTTAAGCAATTGTATTTTCCCCACATCATCTGCGCCATCTTGTGCGAAGAACACTCCAGTGACAATTCGATCCAAATGGACAGACGGCAATGAAGGGGGTGGGGTGGGGAAGGGGAAAGCTCCCATCGCTCTGGTGTTTGTGTGTTTCCAACAAAGGACGTACCTCCCCAGCTCTGCCTCTTTGAAGCAGCCCCAGTGTGGAGCTCGGAGCAGATGGTTCTGCCACGTCAGGCCCACAGCTGTGTGTTTCTGGCCCGGGAACAATGTTTGAATTCCATACAGAAATTTTGTTAGATATGTTTCTTGTTGCCTTTTCATGAATTTTATTTGGTAATTTTTTTCAACCATAAAGAGTCTGGAGACCATATTGAGAAAAATGTTGGCAAGGGAAAGCTTTTCATGAGCTAGCCAGATTTATTTAAAGAGGATCAATCACATAGAATTTCTGGAAGAGGGGCCGCCCATTGGCATGGTTGCGTGTCCTGCATTGCAGCCAGGGTCCTGCTCTCTTACTCTGAAATTCCTTACCAAGCCAGGGAGCGGAGAGCGTTTCTGTAGGAAATGACTAGAAGGCTAGAACTCTTCTTTATTGAGAAAACTCACTCACTCTCTGAGTACATCCAGCACTTAGCATTTCAAACTGAGGGGGAAGAAAGTAGAAGAGATTCATAGGTTTTGGAGCAAAACAAGATACCGTGTTGCCTGATTTTATGGACATGTGCCAGGTCATTTCTGGGTTTACTGTGAAGGACTTCTGCCATTCTTATTCTAGGAGAACTCAGGATCAAATTATAGGATGCTTTCTATGTTCACTGTAGCAGCCCACCTCCCCATAGGGAAGCTTTCACCTTGTACATGGTGCGCGTGTGTGTGTGTGTGCGTGCGCGTGCCCAGACCCCACCCAGTTCCATTTTGGTTGGGAATTCCTGATTTGTCCTGAGATAACCCAGCCAGACATTGGACAGAGGCCTTTCTAATTCCAAACACATGTATGATTTAGCAGGACCTGCTGCTGTATATAAAGAATTCTGAACTAGCCACTTCGTTTCAAGCAAAGACGCGAATGCCGTGGGGGTTGTGAAACATTTTTTTGTTTTGTTTTGTTGTTTTGAAAGAAAATGCATACTTTCCCTCTGGAAACCCTGTCATTTCCTCTGGTTCCCTAATCCTGAACTTGGTGTCTGAAATAAATTTTGGATGGCTTCCACCATGTTGCTGAAAGGCAAGGCCCTGGGGACTGCTACTGTTATCAGAGAAAGGGGGTCCAGGGTCCTTGTGGGTGTTACTCACTAGTGCGCCTGGCTTTAGCACTTGCCACCAGCGCTCACTCTGGGCCGTCTTAGGAGCTCTTCCTCTGACGCACAGGACCCTGGAACTTGGGTCTCTGTCTCAGCACCTGCTTGCAAGAGTGGATTCCTCTGCTTCACATTTAATGGATAAACCAGAAGAGTCCAGCAGGGAGATTCGTGTTATGGCTGTGGCCAGCTTTGCCTTTCATGACTTTTTTGCTTTTTCCTTTTGTGTGAGATTGGATTTGAAAGTGAACTCGGTTCCACACCAGAGCCTGTCTGTGGCAGCGGGCAAATGCGAGGAAACCACACGGAGGTAGAGCCGCTTACCCCCCCCACCCCCCACCCCCACCCCCACCCCCACCCCGAGCAAGTGTAGGAAACCTGGAAATGACAAGAGCGGTTGGGGCTGACTTGTTTGCAACCCTGGGAGCTGAGCTTCTGTGGAAGAGTTTTTTTGGGAAGGCTGCGGGGAGGAGAAGGGGCCAGGTGTTTTAGCCATCTTCACTTAGCGGGCTTTCCTGGAGAAAGATGAAAGCGTGCTTTCAGCTGGGTTTGCTGTGTTGCTTTGTTAGTAATCAAGAGGCTCTTTGGACTCAGCTTGGGGAAAAAAAAAACAAAACCAGAATAACTGGTGATGGCAACAGTGAGAGGATGCCATCTCTGGAGAACAGAAGCCCCCCCCCCGCCCGTCCTGCCCAGCTGACACCATCAGGCAGGCAACTTGGAGTGGAGGACAGTTTACTTATTTGCTTATTTAAGATTTTATTTATTTGTCGGAGAGAGAAAGAGACAGAAAGAGAGAAAGCACAAGCAGGGAGAGCAGCAGGCAGAGAGAGAGAGAGAGAGAGAAGTAGGCTCCCTGACAAGCAGGGAGCCCGATGTGGGACTACATCCCAGGACCCTGGGATCATGACCTGAGCTGAATGCAAATTCTTTTTTTTTTTTTTTTTTTTTTAATTTTGTTTTTATTTGACAGACAGAGATCACAAGTAGGCAGAGAGGCAGACAGAGAGGAAGGGAAGCAGGCTCCCCGCTGAGCAGAGAGCCCGATATGGGGCTCGATCCCAGGACCCTGGAATCTTGACCCGAGGCGAAGGCAGAGGCTTTAACCCACTGAGCCACCCAGGCGCCCCCTGAATGCAGATTCTTAACCAACTGAGCCACCCAGGTGCCCCGATTTTATTATGTAATTCATGATAAAGTCGTCCCATTCTTCTGATAATTTCACATTCCTACTACTTCTTTTTGCAGTATTTTCTTCCAGTCTGTGGCCTGTATTCTCATGCTTTTGACAGTGTCCTGTTCAGAGTGGAAGTTTTAGATTTTAATCAAATGCAGCTAAGCGATTGTTTATTTCATGGATTGTGTTGGTGTGATATCTAAAAAGTCACCTCCGTACCCAACATCATCTGGGCTTTCTCCTATGTTATGTTCCCAAAATTGCACAATTTTGTGTTTTCCATTTGGGTCGGTGATCCATTTTGAGTTAATATTTGTGATGTGTGTAGGGTCTGCGTCTAGGGCCATGTTTTTTGGTATGTGGATGTCCAGGTGTCCTATCACCATCTATTTGAAAAGATTATCTTTGCTCTATTATATTGCCTCTGCTCCTTTATCAAAGATCAGTTAACTGTATTCACATGGGGTCTATCTCTGGGTTTTCTGTTCTCTTCTACTGATGTATTTGTCTATTCTTTTGCCATTTCCGCACTGTCTTGATTGCCATAACTTTACAGTAAGACTTGAAATTGGGTAGTATCAATCCTCCAACTTTGTTCATTTCCTTCAATATTTTGTTGGCTCTTCTGGGTCTTTGGCCTTTGCATGTAAACTTGCTAGGAACCAGGAAAATTTTTCTTCAGATGCAAATTCTCCAGCCTTTAATCATGACCTTATTTTAGACTTGAATCAGTGATCAGGTATAGAATCGTGGTGATGCCTGCTCTTGCTTGTGACTACATTTTCTCCACACCGACCCTGCCAGGGTTCTTTTCCTTCATTCTCCTTCTCTCTCCTCTCCTTCCCTTGTCTTTCGCTCATCCATCCTTCTGCCCTGTGTCTTTAAGTTTCACTTTTCTGCTTTCATTCTGTGCCTTGCATTTCTTCATCATCTCATCCTCCCTGAGTCTTTGTTTCTGGGTCTCAGATCCTTTGTTCTCAGAGAGGGTTCAGGGAGGCAGCTGAACTTGTTATGTAACTCTTGCTGCCTAGGTGAGGGGGAGAGTGTGTCCACAGATTTGCATGAATAAAACTGAGTCATCAGAGGCTGATTTAATCAAAGAAAGAGCCCTTGTGTGGAGGGCGAACCCACCTGAAATGTGACTTTGCAGCCATTATTGTACCACTCTGGGCCTCAGGTTCCTCTCCCTAAAACAAGGACTTTTTAACATCTGCCTCTTTAGGTTTGTTGCATGTCTCCATTAAATAAGTACATATTTAGCTCTCCTGTACTTGTCTGGGCAGTAACTGCTCCCTCATTGTTGCATGTGAGTATCATTGCTACTTCTAAGGTTAGAGAGTAGCCCTTCTGACAGGGGGACGGAAAAGTTTGCTTTAACAAATGGATAAGAACAACTTCTAATCAATGCATGTATTGTTTGGGTGGATTTGTGTAAGCCAATATTTCCTTTACTAACACTTCCTTTGCTTATAAATGCCTGTATTCACAACCCAGGTGAATTTCCATCTGAACACTGTTTTCAGAGTAAAGCTATTCTTATGGGTCTGCTGTGGAATTAAGCAGCCGAAATCTGTTATTGTGGGTGTGACTCGTCTCTGCCTTCATACACTCTGAACAATAAACACTCTGTCTGGTTCTCTCCCGCCTGTATGACAGTTCCAGGGGATTAGGTACTTGGGTGCTATATTGATTATTGACAAGGCAGGAAAAAGACTGGGTGGGGTTGCAGCTGAGTCTTTGGTTCTTTGGTCTCCTTTTTTTTTTTTTTTTAAGGATTTTATTTATTTATTTGACAGACAGAGATCACAAGTAGGCAGAGAGGCAAGCAGAGAGAGGGGGGAAGCAGGCTCCCTGCTGAGCAGAGAGCCCGATATGGGGCTCTATCCCAGGACCCTGAGATCATGACCTGAGCTGAAGGCAGAGGCTTAATCCACTGAGCCACCCAGGTGCCCTCTTTGGTCTACTTTTAAGTAAGACATTCTTTCATCTTTTCCAGACTTTTTAAATTTATTTCCAGAAGTTTTTATTAAATAAACAAATAACACCCCCTATGGTCTCCTGAATCACAAAACAAAGCAGACCATCACTGAAGGGCAGAGGGGAAGAAAATTGATTCTGAGCATTCTCGTCTATATTCACTTAATAGAGTTATAGCTAAGTGCTACCGAGATTCTCCTCGAACCCTGCTTTCCCCTCCCATAGCAACTTCTCATCTGCTAATAGCCATCAACACTGTCTACCCTCCATTTGTAGATCCCATGACATATGAAGGGTGGGTGAACTGAGAGCCCTGATACCCTCCTTTCCCACCCATTCTCACCCAAGAGAAGGACTCAGAAGTCTCATGGTCAGAGCGAGAAATTTGGAGTAATATGGACAGATGGGGGCTGTGGGGGATATGTCTCCTTTCCTCTAACAACGCATATGTTCACACACAAACCTTTATGTTTTTGCCTATGGGACACTTTTGCCTATGGGACTAGCTCAGATGAGATTAGCAGTAATCATTTATTCTCTGATTCAAGGGAGGGACCAGTCATTTTGGCCCAGGACTGAGGGATTTCTTGGGACATGGGAATTGCACTGTGAAAACTGGGACAGTCCTGGGTCGACTGGGTGTCTGGTCATCCTAGAAATAAGAATTACACATTGGATAGAATTAGTTAACTATGAACTAAAGATCCCCATGTTAAATGATATATCGAAGTGAAATAATACATTCTGAGTTATAAAAAAAAAAAAGTTTGCCAATTTGCACTGTGGTCTATACCTGATCTTCTTCAAAACCCTTCCGTACTTCTATCTCTACCAACAGAAGCCCTCAGCTTAACAAGTGAAACTTCGGCCTCTGTATTGAAGGATTTTGCGTTAGTTATCTATTACTATGTAACAAATGGCCCCCAAACCACAATAATCATTTGTTATCTTCTGGTTTCCACTGGGTTGGGATTTCAGACGGGGCACGGCACGTAGGTCTTTTATCTGCTCCACAAGGTAGACTCTAAGCCTTGAGGACTGAAATCACCTAAGAGCTTAAGAGTCTTCTTCCAAGATAGCTCAGTCCCATGACCTCCCCATTAGGCTCCTCTCCAAAGGGTTACAAGGGTCCTCACAACATGGCAGCCAGCTTCTCCTCAGAGCTGGTAAGCCAAGAGAGAACATGCCAGGAATGGAAGTGGCTTTTATAAGCTAGCCTTGGGATTCATGTACCACCACTTCTACTGCGTTCTCATCTTTGGAAGTGAGTCACTGGTGCAGTCCACAGCCAAGGCGAGAAGTGAGTTCTACTTTTTAAAGGTAAGAATGTCACAGAATTCTTAGGCATATTTAAACACCACCTAAGGTGTTGTGAACAAATTCCTCTGAGTGTAAAACACTGGGGGTGGTAGGATGATGCCAAAACTTCCTTAAATGGTGGTTTTCATTCTAACAGTAATAGTAATACAATAGCTTACAATAACAGAGTACTTATCTTCCAGACGCCTCATGGACATTCTCTTGTGTATAATCCACGTCACACATGAGGGCTAGTCTTATCATGATCCCTGTCTAGCAGATGAAATGGAGAAACTACTCACCCTATGTACAGAGAGGTTAAGTAACTTCCCCTAGGTCACACAGTAAGGGCTAGAGCCCGGGTTCAAGCACAAGCAAGCCCGCTCCAGAACCGTTGGGTTCCATGCAATCGCATTACAGTGATTTCTCTCTGAAATCTAAGAAAACATGTTTGATGATTTAATGAATCAGATTATTTTATGATTACTTTTCTAGTGGTCTATGTAAAAATCCCACTCTCCTCAGTGAGTTCACATTTTCTGTTTAGTCTTACGTCAGGCGACTTTGGTCATTACAAGAGGTTCCATTTTGGAAGAGACAGTCAAAGGGCTGCAAGCGATTGAAAGCCTTGTGGGCTGGGCGAGGACCACCCCATCCATCCAGGTGGCCATTCCGAGATCAGAGGGAAGTAATGAATGAAAGTGTTATGAAATCCATAGAAGTCTCTCGAGTTAATACCTGCTCCCTCACATAAGGTGGTATATCTGTGTTCTCTCCTCTCTCCGCCTCACAACCTGAAGCAAAACAAAATGACATTAAGGCAATTTAGAGAGTCATTATTAATTTGGATTCAGCTTGTGAAGACTCTAGGGGTTTCCTCCACTGCATGTTTTTCTAGAGTAATTTTTTTTTCACCTGCTCTGTGGTGCTCTTTGAACTTCCCGGCTGAAAGTCAGCGAGACTGGCACAGTCCAAATGTGCTTATTGTTTATATAAGCTGGTGAACCCCCACCGAATGGCTCACTGCTCCCCTCACCAAGAAGTGTTGCACACACTTGGCTTCAGCTGGAAGCTTCCACAGCCGATGAGGTGTGGTACAGCCATCCGAATCCTAAAGGTGGGCATGGGCTTGACGAAGGTTAATTAGGTGCAAAAGAGAATGACAGCAGAACAAACCACCCCAGCAAACGGTCTATTTTATGTAGTTTAACAAATGCACAGGACTTACTACGTGCCAGCAGCTCTTCTACGTGCTTTTAAAATATTAACTCATTTATCCCCATAACAACCTGGGAGCTCACAACCCTTGATGGATCTCATTTGAGAGATGAAAATTTGTTCCGCAGCCCAGCGCTGTGAAGTGACTTGCCCCAGGCCACAGGGATGGGAGCTGGAGTCCACTCTGGGGAGTTTGATTCCTGGGAGCCCTGCTGTCTGTCTACTCTGAAATGTGGCCTCATGCAGTTTTGCCTCCAACACAGGCTTCTCCAGAAGGACCGCATCATCCCCGATCTCAGAATAAAAGCCCATTTCTCATCTGAATGTACTGTTAGGCATTTCCCAGAGTGAGAAGCAGGGAAATTGGCTCTTCAGCCAACCAAATGTCAGTAGCTAAAAACTCCAGCCTGAGTTGATATATACAGCCGCGTGTTGTCTGATATTTCCCAGATGTGTGGATATAATATTAGAAGAGCATTTAATGTAATAGTCCTTTTGGCATTTAAATACAGGTGACAGGAACTCTTTCAGGCCGCATCAACAGAGCACACAGGTGTTAGGGAAAACAGCTGTTAATAAAGGCCAGGTCTTTTCAAACAGAGAGAGAAATGGTGCAATAAAAGGGTTATAACCTTATGTTTTTAGGCTTATGACCTTTGTTTCATTAGGTGCACCTTTAACTGTGATAAACATCCACTTAAATGAATATCATTTCCTTACAATTACAGAAGGGTCATACATAATACACTAAGTTCCCCTGGCAGCCTATGTGTTAGTCATGCATATTTCATGAGCACTTTTATTCCCCAAGTCACTTTCAAGCAATGCTCAATCCCACGGCTTTGGTGCCTAGGAGATAAAGGTCTTGTCGGGAAAGAGATCTCAGAGCAATTATTGTAGCTCTGCACTTTATCAAGGAGAGCAGCCAAATGACCTGCTCGCAACATCTGACCGGGACCATTATCAATTTTCTTAATATACGTGATTCTTCTTATTTATCACGGAATACGAGAAACATGTTCCTTGGTTTTGTTGGGCTGATTTAAATTATGGGAATGATGCTGAACGATAGAAGGCAGTCGGCCCTAAAGAGAATACTTGGAGCAATCTAATGAATGTAAAAGAAGGAAAAAAAAAAAAAAGCAGCCATGTCCTCATGCCTACAACATGCTCAGTACTTGTGGGGCAGCAAAAAATAGATCACGGTCCACGGAGCGTGGCCAGGCAATCTAAGCGAGTTGACATCTGTTTGTGCAATGTGATGTTTTTCCCAGCTGCGTCAGCTGGTGGGAAATAAAGTGTTGGAATGATAATAAGCAGAAAGGAAGTTTGCAGTAACAGTGAAATATAAGCCTCTTTATAGTCTCAATATCTTTTGTGGGCAATTTCCCTTGTTCTCTTCAAGACTATTGAGTTCATCAAGACAGCTTCGTCGTTGCGAGATCTCCCTCCACCCTTGGAATATGACTGAAGAGATGTGAATCCCATCTGCCAGCGTTTGCAGGTCGACTTCCTGGGTTAGATCAAACTGAAAACAATTTACTTTTTTAAAAATGACGCCTTTAGACATCTCAGCAATGCAGAAAGTAGCTTCCTTGTCTTTTTTGCTCGCGCCATCTGCCTGCCGTGGTTGCTTTACTTACTATAAGATCCGAGATCGAGGCCAGGTCGGGATCGGGGTATTGAATTCTATCTGTTGATTCAGGGTCCTACCTTCCCAACTCCATCCTGCCCCCAGACAGATGTGGGTTGGGAGCCTTTGTTCTGCATTCTCGCAGGGAGTGAGGGGAGCTTGGGGGTGAGGGGGAGAGAGAGAGAGAGAGAGATGTTTCCTTTAAACCAGCTAAATTAATATTTACGTTGTGATAATATAAGAGAAGCCACCGAAAATTATTAATCTCAAAAGGTTATAATTATCTTTAAAATGGTGGCAGCCATTTGAAATGTAAATCGTCATGCTCGGGGAGAGGGATCCTGTTCCTGGTGCCTGGGGACACCGCCTGCCTGGCTGCCACAGCTGCAATTGATCATTCCCAATCAAAGGCAGAGGGAGACATCTCTGGTGGCACAGCGGCGGGCGGGGCGGGGAGAGCTAGCAGAGAAAGATGCTCTGTTCTTTGGGTCTATTATCAAAAAAAAAAAAAAAAAAAAAAAAGCCCGAGCGCGTTTCAAATATCTCTTCTGTTGAATGTGCAGCCCTTCAAAGCTTCCCCACAATAAATAAAGTTTTCAAAACCCATAGACTCTCAAAGATTCATTGAAATTTCCTCTGAATTAAGCAGCCTCTCTCTTTCTTTGCTCCCCTCCCCCCAGCCCCCCTCCCTGCCATTACGGAGGCCAGCTCAGTTTGAAACAAATGTGAATTAGATGATTAAATATGAGACATATTTCAACTCTTTTAACGCCTTCATGGATGGTATGGTTACTTTTCGGCCCACACTTCTCTTAAGCGAATGTATTGGTTACATTGTTAAAGATCGACTTCTCTAAAGAAGAGAGTACAAGGGAAAAGAAGGACCCCATCCCCACCCCCTCGCCCCCCACTCCAGGATAAAGGAGAGACTGGAAGTGTGAATTCCATGTGTCAGGCAGAATCCCAAGGCCAAATGCTTCAGGAGTTCGCCAACAAATGACAGGAGACAACTGGAATCTCCCCCGGTCCCTGAATATTACTGACTGTGTAGACATTTCTCAAGGTCCATTAAATTCTATTTGACGTACATTAAAAAAGATTTAATCACAGATGCCAGTCAGCTAACCAACCCATTAATCTAGCTGTTTTTCCTAAGAAAATTGTATTTAAAAAGGTCTTTTTTCCCCAATTTAATTTAGTCATCCTTTTAAATTTCATGTATTTATCATGTAAATGTGCCTTATTTGCAAAAGAAAAGCGCAGGATTCAATGAAATAAATAGTTATTTCATTAAAATGGATACAAAAAACCCTGTGATTAGGGTAATTAATTTGCACACTAAAAGCTGTCTTCCTGGTTCAGATCATTAATATTGATGGCCTTTGATTTTGTTCTCAGTAATGTTCCTTGAAATATACTCAGAACTGGCACTGGGGTTGAAAGAGCAGCCGTTGGAACACCGGTAAAAATGAGGCACCAGTGTGCGTTTGGGGTACCGCTCTTCCCTCTTCTCCCACCAAGAGCTAGCCCCCAGTGTGAAGACCTGTGTCTCCAAATAAACTGGCCAGGTTCTGTCTGAATGGGTTGGTGCGGTTTACCTCGAATGTCAGTTCCTGATGTCTGATGCCTGGCACTTCCTGACGTCTGTCTTCTTTCGGAGGAGGAGAAAACATTTAAATTGCAAAATAACATTACAGGAGATTATGTCTGGGTACCACATACTGTTAGGCACAGCATTGCCCGATAACAAGGCAATGGCTGTCAATATACCTTTCTCATTAGATTTGCATCTGCATATTATGCAAATGGGTCCGAGCGAGTTTCCACTTTGATAGCTCTCTGCCACAAGTTGGAGTCAAGGCACATTATTTTGTTTCAGTTCTGTTCAGCAGATGTATTCCGCCAAAGACCTTGTAGAAGAGGTGTCATATCAACACGGTACACTATCAAACGCAGCTGTAGGCTGCATTCACATGAAAATCAAATCCTGGAACAATTTTAGATTGCCTCACCTAGCTGTGTCAGCATGCTCAACATTCCCAGTGATGGAAAACAAATTAGCATTCTGCACGGGGTCGGAGTGTGTGTGCGGACGAAATCTGAGAGCTGCACCAGAGCTGGTTGGTATCTTGACTTGAATTTTAGGGCTTGCTGAAAGGGATGTTGCTGATGCTTTTTAATTACAGACAGAAGGATGATTTGTAGGATTGGTTTTCATTTTCCCAGGTGCTTTTTTTTTTTTTTTTTTTGCATTTGAAGTTACCCTTCAATATTATCAAGTTGTCTCACGTTAGCCAAATTACCTTCTTGCTACTGCTACCTGGACACTCAACTTTAGGCCACTAAGTCTTTTCCAAATATCAGGACTCCCGAATACAGGGCTTTTCACAAGCTCTGTTGTTGTTTGGGTGTTCAAGTGCCTGTGTTAACATTTTAACACCGTTTTATTAAATGAAGATCATAAGGCCAGGATCTGTCCCACCTCTGATCCCAATAGCACAAGGTCCATCTCTGACCTTGCACAGATCAGAACTGGCGTAGTTCTGGACTTGGAACAGCAAAGAGATAATTCAGAGATGAGCAAACAAGGACAGCTTCATGCACGTCTACGGTGTTTTCTATGCAAAAACAAAACAGAAAGCCTAGCCAGGATGCTTTTAGACACTTCATCTCAAGAGGAAGAGGAAAAAACCAAAACAAAACAACCCCCAAAACCAAAAAAGCAAAAAACTGCCAAGGTGGAGAGAAAAAAAAGTGGACGTTTTCTAAATCGACTCCAAGGCTACTCACTGGGGTTTCTTTGCCCATCTTGTTTGGTGCATTGCTTCAAGTGGGGCTCTCTAGGAGCTCTGTAATAAGACAGGGTACTGCTGCAGAAGGCAACGTGCTAATTAAAAAGAGGAACACACCACAAATCTGCTCGTTATTATTCATGGCAAGTGTGCAGCAAATCACTTAGCTGTTTGCTTTTAAAATAAAAGCTTTTTTTTTTAAACCCCATTTTCCCCCTTCCCTTACCCCCCCCCCCTTTTTTGTTTCTTTTCTTTATCTTTTCTCCCCCTGGCCTGCCTTGTTTAAAAAGACGCGCATGGTCTCAAAGACTTTTTCTAAAGAATGACATTGAAAAGACATTGCCCCGAGGTTTGGTAGAGCAAAAGCCTGGATCATTTGTACTGTTTAATGTCATGCCTTTTCTTCCCCGATTCTTTTTTTTAAAAACAGCTATTCACCCATTACAATATGCTTTCCACAGTATGCTTCCTTTAACTGACTCCAGATTAACAAGTAGGTGAGATGAGTAGGGAGTATTATTCCAGGGTTGTTGTGTGTGTGTGTGTGTGTGTGTGTGTGTGTGTGTGTGTGTGTGTGTTTTTCTCTTTTTTTCCCCAAGCATTAAGCAGGAACGGTAATCAGAAAAGCAGTTTTCTGTAACTCAGATCCCCCAGATGCTGACGTTAGAACAGATTTGCAGCCTGATTGTTAAACCATGCTCACGTTTATTAAGATGCCAGCCACTACACAAAGGAGAAATATCATTATTTTAGGAACAACAATCAGTCACCATCCTCCTCCCACAAACAAAGTCTAAATTCAAACCGCATCACCAGGGACTTCCAGATTCTTACAGGAGCCAAACACAGCAATGGGACAATGGCTTTTGTCATCACTCACCTTCTGCGACTGCCTTTCTGAAACCTATCACCATTTAAAGGAAGCTGTTATAACCGTTACTTCAGATTTATAGAATCCTTTTCTTCCAAGGCATCTAAGAAGTTTACAAATGAGCCGTCCACCCACACATTTCATCATGACCCTTGATGTTGGACTCCTGATTTTCCGAGTGTGGTAGCTCAAGCATATGAAGATTATATAGCTCCTTCAAGAAGAACACAGAAAAGAGAATGCTCAAATAACTACTTGTCTCTGGCATCTGGGGGACTTGGGAAGCAATTTCAATGTTGCTCTTTCTCGTGTTGTTTCGTTTCCCTTGGGCAATGCTGTTTAAATAAGATATACGAGCTCTTTCGGGTGCTAAGTCCACTGCCTGGATGAAAGGCCCACCAGAATTTCTGATGCTCCATCTTAGAGTCACAAAATGTGTGCAACTTTTACTCAAAAGGAGACTTTTCATATAGAAAGACAAAGCTGAACTGTTAAGTATTGGATTTGCATAGCTGTTTCCGAATGGGCTGTGTAACTGCAAGCTTTAGTTCTATGCTGGGATGACTTCGCTCTGGCCCCAGGGTGTCCTGCCGAACCCCTCATTTACAGCAGAGTTGTGATGTTGTGGGGAACCCTGTACGATTGGTTGACTGGTTGGATTTGTATGAATTTGCCCTGGGATCCTGTCCTACTCCTTGAGGCTGTTGGGTAGGGTTCATAGGTTCCGCAAGGAACTGGGTATCACAGTGATACCTCCAAAGGGCTTTGCAGGTTTCCTGGCTTATATCTGTTCATTTTGAACCCAAGTGTGCTGCTATGTTAGTGCTGTCTTGATAGGCTGAACAATTGAGGAAATTTCTACTTGAGATGAATGGCAAATGTCTTACCTTCTCTGTGTTAGAGGTTGAACTGTGCCTCCCCTCCACCATTCATATGTTGAAGACTTAACCCCCAGTAACTCACAATGTGAGGATATTTGGAGACAGAGCCTTTAAAGAGGTGATTCAGTTAAACTGAGGCTGTTAAGGTGTCCTTATAAGACTAATCCAGTATGACGGGGGTCCTTCTAAGAAGGGGAAGTTGGGGCACACAGAAAGGTCAAGGATGTGCCCACATAGAGGAAAGACCATACAAAGAGTCAGCAAGAGGGTGACCATCTACAATCCTGGTGGGATATGTGTGGGGGGCTCATAGGAAACCACCCCTATGGGCACTTTGATCTTGTACTTCTAGCCTTTTGAACTGTGAGAAGATAAATTTGTACTGTTTAAGCCCCCCAGTCTGTGGTATTTTGCTGTGGCAGTCCTATCAAACTGATATACCTCTGTTAGATGGTATTGGGCTACCTTTTGCTTGATTATAGAAACTCTCCATTACGATCATAATCTTAATAGGGTAGTGATGAGTAATCCATACAGTTCACCAAGTTTTACAAATGGCTGTCAATGTTAATTTCTAGTTGACGAATGAGAAGACTGCTTCTGTGATGTTAATCTTCAAATTGGTGAAAAATCTGCTCTCATGTCCCCCTTGGCAGTCTTGTATTCAAGAGGATTTATCAAGCTATTTCATTTTGAATTTTTAAAAGGAGGCATGCATGTGAATTTAATTTTTCCTTAATTGATTCTTGTTAAAAAATGTCAAAAGCACTCTTAAAATGAAGATGGGGTTTATTGGATTAAAACTGAAAAGGTTATAGTCAATATTGATGTGATCATAATGCTGGTCCTATATTTATAATTTTGGTATTTTGTTTATCATGAATTTTTTGCATTAATTTTCCTTAAGTGTTTCATTAATGTATTGTTTTTCGTGGTCACTGAGTTTTTTGTGTCCCTTGCCTTTTGTTCCTGGATGCCTTGCATACCTCAACCCAATGCCACTTCCAGATGTAAAGACAAGTCATGTTTCCAGTCATACCTGGGTACTTTTTCTCTGCTTCCATAGCCCATGGGTTCATGCCCCCAGCATGACTTACAGGCTGATTCTGATGGCTGGAAAGCATCACAATGGGAGTTAGTTCATTATCCAGAAAACTCCAGAAGGTCTTTAAGTCATTTTAGGTTATAGTTCCCGTAAAGAGGGAGATGATTGGCTCAGCTTCTGACAGTTTCTCAAGTGGGGAAAAAAGCCTAGATCAGTGTCATAGTAAAGCTAGCATCAAAAGAGGAAGGGGGGCGCGGTGTGTGTGTCTTGTATAGAGTATAGGTGGGGCAGGGAAGAGACAAAAAGAAAACCAAAAAATACTGACAGAAAATCTGTAAATTTACAGACAGATCAGACACAGAAATCCTTTCTGTTCTATCTAAATGCTGGGAAATACAACGTAGATTTTGAGAGTAGCAATTATTTTCAAGGATGTGGAGTAATAGGAACCCTCATATTCTGCTGGTGGGAGTGTAAATTCTCTTTGATGAGAATTTTGGCAGTATATATTAAGGTTCGAATTACTTGTCCCTGTGATTCAGATATTCCACTCCTAGATACGTAACCCAGAGAAACTCTCACATATGTGAATGGAAAGATACTAGAAGCAACCAGAGAAGAAACAATGCAAGCGTTTTCCTTAGGGGATGGATAATGAATAATTGTATATTCTAGAAGGAAATGGTGGAGACTGGACAAAATGAATGAATTAGAGCTATCTGTGTTGATAATGACAAATCTTAAAAACAAAACTGAAAATATTGGTGAGGAGGTAGAGAAATCAGAACCCTTGAGTATTATTGGCAGAAATGTGACATGAGCCAGCTGCTGTGAAAATAGTTTGGTGCTTCTTCAAAAAATTAAATGTGGTAGTTAATTGATGTGTCAACCTGACTGGGCCAAGGCATGCCCAGATAGGTGGGAAAAAGTATTTCTGGGTGTATCTGGAAAGGTATTTCTGAAAGAGATGAGCATTTGAATTGGTAGACTGAGTAAAGATTACCTTCAACAATGTGGTTGGGCATTGCCCAATCTGAGGAAGGCTGAATAGAAGGAAAAAGCTGAGGAAGGGCTAATTTGCTTTCTTTGCTTGAGCTGTGGATAGCTTGTTGATTGGGAGGGAGACAAACCATAAGTGACTCTTAATCTCACAAAACAAACTGAGGGTTAATGGGGGGAGGGGGTGGGGGGGGTGGGGTTATGGACATTGGGGAGGGTATGTGCTATGGTGAGTGCTGTGAAGTGTGTAAACCTGGCGATTCACAGACCTGTACCCCTGGGGATAAAAAGATATTATATGTTTTAAAAAAATAAAACTTAAAAAAAAATTTTATAGATATGTACAGATGTGCTCTATTAATATGTTCTAGGTGTCTGGTGGAATTTTCCTATGGATCTGTGTGGTCACAGGAAACTTTGGACCCAGTTCTACTCCATTAGGGGTAAGTAATCAGCTTAAAAATGTTTCCATTTTGTCCTGATTTTACTAACCGTACCATCTTTCTGTAGAGTTCTTTTGACAGGGCTTTTTTAAGCAACTAAATTATACTTCAGGGTCTAAGTTACAAACAATGCTCAAGGTTTTCTAACACCAAAAACTATTGTTTAGGGGCACCTGGGTGGCTCAGTCAGTCGAGTGTCTGACTCTTGGTTTCTGCTCAAGTCATGATCTCAGGGTCATGAGATCAAGCTCCATGCTGGGCATGGAGCCTGCTTAAGATTCCCTCTCTCCCTCTAATTGTGCCCTCTCTCTCTCAAAACAAACAAACAAACAAACAAAAAACAAATAAAAGAAGCCAAAAACCCCAACCATTATTTAATAAGTTTCCTTTGATTTTTCTGTAACTGACATAAAACATGAACTATGGCGGCTATACCATGCTGTAACTGGCTGGTTCTCTGATTCTAGGATTAAATCATTCAAAACAACAAAAGTGACAGCAGGAGACTATGTGTTGGGTGGTGTTAGCTGGAAGCACAGGTGGGAGAAGCAGAGACAATAGGGTTAAAGTTCAGCTTCCCCATTTGTTTTACTGCATTGATCCTCAGTTTCCTTACCTATAAAGTAAAATGCCAACTTCATAGAGCTGTAATGACATAATGCATGGATATACCTAGCATGTAGCTGTTATCCAATGTTCAACATCGGTAATGTTTTTGAGGTGCCATCTCTTGCATCCTTCTCGAAAAGCTTTATTATTTCCACTTTCGTCGTCCTAAAGTTGTTTGTTCTATTTCCAGTATGGGGGAAAAGCACATTGAGATGTCAAACAGAAACTTTTTTACCAGCTTGAAAATAGTGGTAAAAATGCTGTCTAAGTTCTTGAATTTAATCATTCTTCGTGACTCCAACTGTAGTGATAACCTCTTGAAAAGTCAAGTCAAACTCCACTAAGTTTTTAATACTTGAATTTATGGGGCTTTTTTTTTTTTTAAACCCATAGTAGAGGAAGCTGTATTTAAAAATTTATACATGTGCATTCCAGTGAGGATGTGTGTGACCTGAAATGGGAGAAAACAAATTGTAAGAAAGGAGAAGTTCCAGATTATATTTTTGCACTATTTCTCAGATTACTGGTTGAACTTGAAAAGGCAACTCTTCCCTGGATTTCATTTTTTCCACGAGTCAAATGGAGATGACAGTATCCATTAGCTGTTACACATTTCTACCTTATAAAAAAAGGGGGGGGTTGCTATCAGGATTAATGAGATGATGTTTGTAAACAGCTCTGAGCTCTTCGGGAGGCAGATGTTCTATAAATACAAATTTTTAATAAAGTATTTATACTGATGATTGCAGGGAATGTTAACAGTTCTGGAGTAAAGAAATCATCAATTATTTGGTACATTCTGTGGGAGGGAAAGTATGTCTATGGAACAGAGATGCTCAACAGGCTTCTATAATTATTGGTAAATGTACTGTGACTTTGGGATGTAGTTGGATGGCACCAACTACAATGATACCAGGAAATCATTTTAGTTAGGATCTTAACAGGTTGCACGGATGGATATCTCAGTATTAGTGGTGTATTGCAAACGATATCTGGAAAGCAGGGAACATGAGACCATATTCTATAGATGAAAAGTCAGACTCCAAAAACACGCAAGCTCACTTCACTGGTCCAGGGAAAAGAAGAGCTCTTGTCACCTCAGAGCACATCTTTGTCATATGTTATCTATTCTGCTGTACTCGTTACTGCATTTCTCTCTTTCTCTTCTACTTTAACGGTCTTACATTTTTCTTCTGTCTTTTCTGTTCTTTTTACTTAACAACTTACTTCATGGTTTCTTTCGATTTATGACTTCTCTAACCTCATTGTTTCTGCTTGCTAGTTTCTCCATATGTGGTTCTTGTCTTTTGCTTTACTCTGGTATTGGTGCTTGTGTCTCACATCTGATTTTTAACCCCCTGAGAGAAAGGAATTGAGTTGACTATTCAGATCTAGTAGTCACTAATGGGTGTAAGAAGCATCTACTGGGAAAAGTCCTCATGGGGAGTTATTCACTGGCCTATTCTTGCTCTCTCTCTCTTTTTTTCTTGGGGGGGGTTCTTTTGCATTATACACTCATTGTTATTACACTGAGTTGTGAGGAGATTTGCAGGAGATATTAGACAAGTAATGGAGACCATTGGAAGGAAATAGCCTTTGACCACCGAGCCCAGAAGTGGCTCAAGGGTATGGTAGTCTTGGTGCTATATATAGACTGTCTACTCATAAATGAGGATGAAAGAGATGAGGAGGAAAGCTTAGGGTGCTGATACTTACTTCTCTAAATATTTTATTTTCTTTATATTCAGAATATAAATATTCTAAATATTCAGAAGAAGAAGAGAGACTCTTTCAACCTGGGAATATTGCTTTATTTCACACTCTCTGTCTCTGTCTCTCAAATAAATAAATCTTTTTTTAAAAGGCTTTATTTACTTGAGAGAGTGATAGAGCATGAGCAAGGGAGGGTAAGGCCGGAGGGAGAGAGAGAAGCAGACTCCCTGCTGAGCAGGGACCCCCCCCCACACCCCCACCCCACCTCCCCAACTCGGGGCCCAGAACCCTGGGATCATGACCTGAGTAGAAGTCAGATGCTTAACTGGCTGAATGACCCAGGTGCCCCATAAATAAAATCTTTTTAAAAATTACTCAAAATTATTAGTTCAGTTTAAAAAGAACTTAAAGAATGTTGGCAATGTGTAGCCTAGAAAGAGTGTTGCTCTTCTTCATATATAACAAGTTCCCAAATTAAGAAAATGATACTGTTCTAAAGGAAAACTAGACTAAAAAAAATCTTTTTAAGACAAAAGTCCAGAGAAGCTATTCATTTGGCCTATGAAACAAATGATCAACCTTGCTGCTAATCAAGGAATGAAAGGAAAAAATATTCATATTTTATATCTCTCAATTGGTAAAGATGAGAAAAATGGGAAAAGTAAACTCCTGTACCGTGTTGATAATCATTATTGTAAGACTACAGATTTTTTGAGAAGCAATATGGTAAAATTTCCTGAGACAGTTGACCTGTAAAACATAGATTAGAACTGCTCAGGTGGATTTTTTTCAATAAACGAGGAGTGTGGTGTTTAAATGTATTTTCCTTATGACTTTCTTAACATTTTTTCCCTCTAGCTTAATTTATTATAAGAATACAGTATATCATACAAATAACACAAAATATGCATTAGTCAACTGTTACTGGTGGGGCTTCTGGTTGATAGTAGGCTATTAGTAGCTAACTTTTAGAGGACTTAAATGTTATATTCAGATGTTCGAATCCACAGGAAGTCAGCATTTCTAACCCCCATTGTTCAAGGGTCAGCTATAATTAATACTTGAAGTATTTTTAAGAAAACAGTATTAAAATAGCAAAAATATATTATAGATTGTCATATTTATGGTTCCCTGCACATTTTTTGGGGTAAAAAAAAAAGGTGACAGACTGAATGTTCTAAAATAAAGTATTGATTAAACAAATTATAACTTATCCTTATAATGAATTTCTACAAAGCCATCAAAATTATGTAGATGAGTGCTTTTTTTATGGAATATTTTCCTAATATATTAAATAATAGAAAACAAAAGCCTCTAAGACTAATATCTCACTTTAGTTAAAATGCAACTACTTGGAAAAAATCTGGATTGTTAGAACCAAAATACTGACAAAGAGTCCATTTGGATTAAATTATATTTGGGATAATTGATTATTTTCTAGTAACTTATTTTCTTTTCTGTCATATTTTTATGACAAATATGCCACGTATTTGCAGTAAAATAGTGAAATGTTAACCAGGAAAAATGTTGATTCCTTATTATTTTCAACTACGGTGCCATCAACAAATATTTTCCCAATTTTTTTCCCACAAAAACATTCAAACCTGTGGAGAAGTTGAACAAGGAGTACATTGACAAATCATAAACTCTGTAGATAGCTTTAGCAATTATGTTGCTATATTCTTTTCCTCTCGTCTCACATCTGTACATACAACATACATACAACACTATGTATATGTACACACAATGTATACACACAACACCATATGTGTGTGTGTGTGTGTGTGTGTGTGTGTGTGTATACACACACATACATATATATATTGCAATGAACTCTTTGTACATTATGGATATCATGACACTTAATCCCCAGATACGTCCCCCCCCACCGCCCCCCTCCTTGTACTTCCTAAGCAAAAGGAAGTTGCCCCACCTAAGCCCAATGCCATGACCAGGCCCAAGGAAGTGATTAGGACTCCTTATCCTGGCTTTTAAACAACAGTTGCCTACTTTCTCCTAATTATGGCTAATATTCCCTAAAGGTAGGGAAACTGATAATTTAACTTGCTTTCAAGGCCTTCCAAATAAATACACTTTTCCATAGTTGGTGCAGGTGCTGCTAAAAGTCCTGGGCCCAGAGAGTGATATGGTCCCTTGGGATTCCATTTTATTTAGAAATCCAACATAGATGTGAGTTTTCTAAATGTCTTTCCTGATAGTTCACTGTTGAGACTGGCCCTTTCCAGCTGCTCTTTCATTCAGATTCAGCTTTCAAAGGACATTCAAGAGTCCCTTGCAGAATGTCTCCTGGCTTATTTCCTGTTACCACATCTTGTTGTTTGTTGTTGTTGTTTTTAAAGATTTTATTTATTTGTTTGAAAGAGATCACAAGTAGGCAGAGAAGCAGGCAGAAAGAGAGGAGGAAGGCTCCCTGCTGAGCAGAGAGTTCCACGCAGGGCCGATCCCAAGACCCTGGGATCACCACCCAAGCCGAAGGCAGAGGCTTTAACCCACTGAGCCACCCAGGCGCCCCTACATCTTGTTGTTTTTAATACCCAAACTTCACAGAACTTACGTGTTTTTTAACAAACTATGTTTTGGCCCACGTTTGTTTAAAAAAATCATATTTATGAGCCTAAAAATTAGTACAACTTTTTAAACTAAATGCTGGAATGGTCTCTTAAATTCCGAATTCAGTCGTGAGGACATCGCCGTGTGGTATCTGGCATTTGGAGAGCGTGCTGAATAACCAGCAATTCTTGGTTAATAGAAGTCATTGTTTGGTAACCAGGAAGCAATATTTTAATCATGTTATAACCTAACAGGGTAATTTGTTACTTACGAATGTAGGCAATTTGCTGTATTTTAGTTACCTTTTAGGAAATCACTAAGGGACTTTGTATTAAACTATGATGGATTATAATTCTTTTCCACTTAAAATTAAAGAAAATAGGCTCCCGATCAGCATTCTTAGGAAAAATGTCATTTTGTTTCATAGGTATGAAGTACTTGCCTTAAGCAAGAGACTCTTATATTTACTTAATTTTAGTTTTTCCGCCGGCTGAATGCAGAGCCTTTAATACTCAGGGCATGTTAATTCTCTTTGCTTCATTTGTAAAATGACGATAATATCATCTTCTTCCAGGAAAGATCACATCAGAGTTATTAGTAAACGCCTCAGTAGAAAGATGCAGAAATGTTTTCTGGTTTTATTTTAATGGATACTGGTAGACTCCATTCATGCAGATTAGAATATCCTAGGTACAGGAATCATACAGAAAAAAAAAAAAAAGGAATAAGCAGTCATAAAAATAATACTGAAGCACCACTGATTCATCAACTATCAAATGCCAAGAATATCCTTAAAGAGGGTTATTATTCACTATTGTGAAGAGGTTAGGGTATGAAAATCTTGACTGAGCCCATTCCTGTTCCAGAGAAGATCTGTATGGAAAATGTATGTTCTAGGAGGAATCCTGGGTATTTTTAGGACAGTGAAAACTATTCTGTAGGAGATGCTGATAGTCTGCACATGTCATTATACATTTGTTAAAACCCATAGAGCATACAGTAACAAGAGAGAACCCTAATGTAAACTACGAGCTCTGGGTGATAATGATGCATCAATGTTGGCTCTTGGGTGGTAGCAAACATAGCTTGGTGTGGGATGCTCATGGTGGGGAGTTCTGCATATGAAAGGGAGGGTATATGGGAACTCTCTGCCCTTTCTATCCAATTTTGCAGTGAATCCACAATTGCTCTAAAAAGTAAAGTTTATATTTAACAAATGAGTCCCATTGAAGAGGATAACTCTTGGTGAGCCCTATATTAGGAAACAATTTTCTTCATTTGTTGTTTTCAACTACTTTGTCACATCTCTAGGTCATATTCCATCACTCAACAGGAAGTCTGGACCAGCCTGAAACTTTACTTGAATCTCTTCTCTCTTCCCCTTTGAATAGGCATAGGCTGGGACCCTGAGAGCTTGATGGGGTGGGATGGGGTAGGGAAGATGGGTGATCTCGCTTGAAGATACCTTCCTGCCACTTCAAGGCGTAGCCCCTTCTGTGGGTTGGGGCAGAGAGCAGAGAAAGGGGAAAGAGAAAGGGGACCGTTGTCCCCGTACTCAGGGGCTGATGGTACAGCTGTCTGTCTGCCATGTCTGCATCTCTCCATGTTAGGCTTCCAAGAGCGGGCTCTCTCATGGGATGCATGTATGAACTCCATGGAGGGCCCTATAGTGCCTCTCCATTGTCTTGTTCCTTGACCTTGGAGATTCAGTTTTAAGCAACATCTTCCTTTGCCTCTAGCTCCACCCTGTAGACTACTGCTGGTGCAGAGCCTTGCTCAGTGGGCACATCTTTTATGGGATACTGGCCAGAAGACAAAATATGAGCCCCCTTTGGCAGAGTCTAGTTCATCTCCAGAAAACACATGAATTGTGTCATTTTAGCAAAAGGCAGATGTAGAGGACAGTTCTTTGCCATTCTCTGTCCTTTCTTTCCAGGAGTTATCTTTTCTGGTCACACAGACCCAGGGCTGGATCAATAAGTACACTAAGTAGATGTCAATCAAGAGTAGAATGCCACTTTTTCCTCTCCTCACTGTCATCTTCATAACTCTTGGAGTCTCCCCCTCAGTGTCTTGGCTGCTAAGTGCAGTGGAAGTGGCCTATCACAATGAACATGGTACTCCACATGTGGTCCATGACTTAATGGGAGTCACGACTCAATACCCTAGAATGGTGGTATCTTCCCTCAGTTTCTTCTTAGACACACAGTAGTGTGGTCTCTATTCAAGCTTTGCTCAGAGATCTCTGGCAAACTCTCTGCCTTTGAGAAATTTTCAAGTGAGATGCAAGTGTGTATATGTCTTTAGAGGTCCTCCTTCCTCTCCATCCCCCAATGCCATAGATATGTGTCACATATATCCATGAACCTTACCATTTGTTGCTCAGGACATGGGTGAGTCTGCAAATTTTTGCCTTTCTTCAAGGATCCACCTAAGAATAAGATGCTAGTTCCCCTATCTCCCTGGTATCCCTCATCTCTCTGAGTTTCTTGGAGGCTATCCTCCTACCCCAACCATCCACCCCTCTCCCTGACATACACACAGTTCACTTTGGGAGGAAAGAGGGAAGTAAGATATAACTGCCAATCCCTCTCTCTGAAGACTCCAGTGAATTTCTTGTCATCTCATACCTCAGGTTTGAGGAAGAGGAAGGGTGAGGTGAGGGGTTGGGTAGTAGCTGTTAGGACTCACAGTAGTTTCACTGCCTTCTTTGTAAGCTTCAGAAGAATTGACCTGTTGCATTTTGGGCACCCTCTCTTCAAAACGTGGGGTTCTTAAAGCTCCCCTGACCTCAGCTCTGGTCTCTGCAACCTGGTACTGAGGCAACAGGAAAAAGTCTTCCCATCATCCTCTTACTTACATTTAGGATTAGAAACATATGGTCTTTTTTTTTTTTTTTAAAGATTTTATTTATTTATTTGAAAGAGAGAGATCATAAGCAGATAGAGAGGCAGGTAGAGAGAGAGGAGGAAGCAGGCTCCCCGCTGAGCAGAGAGCCCGATGCGGGGCTCGATCCCAGGACCCTGGGATCATGACCTGAGCCGAAGGCAGCGGCTTAACCCACTGAGCCACCCAGGCGCCCCAGAAACATATGGTCTTTGACGAAGTTCTATTTCTTTCACTTTTTTTTTCCCCCCATGGTTTGGTATTCAATCCTGTGAAGAATAATTTTGATGCAAAGAGGGAGGGTGGGTAAAGGTATTGTCATGCTGTCACCAATCTCCCCACCATTGCTGCAGAGTATTTCATATTCCACAGATCTTCCAAATCCTACAGGGAAGCATGTTCTGAATAGGTGAAAGAAAATAGAGACATCATGAGTGATTAAGGGAGATATATCTTTCAACACTATGAAAATAAAACAAGTGGTATCATGATGCTTTTTGTAATGAATCTTACATAATCCTCCCAAGTGGTAGTAAGCCAAGTATCAGAAAAACTTACCTAATCCTCTTGTGGAGTCACCATTTCACTTGCTCACCAATTAATCATCAGAGTCTTGCTTGACTTCACTTAATATCCTTGTCTGAGCATGAATTGTCCCCGAGAAGCTGCTTTGACAGCTCCCCACCCCTTTCATAGAAGCAAAATGGTTGTAGTGTTTGACTCTGTGCCAGAGATGAACTGGAATGACCCCATGGAAGGGTCTTGCCTGGTCGAGGAAATGAAAGTCCTGACTTCCATACTAGTATCTAGCTGGGCAGCTGTGGGGACATTCAGGCCTTGTTTCTTCTTCTGTAAAATTAGGTAATAGATGACATTAAAAAGCCTTAGAAGTCCTTCCCTGCTAAACAGTGCTGTGGACATTACATCTGAAAAAAATCTAATTCTTACCAAATAGTGTAAGACACCTAACCAGAGAATCTCCTCATAAATAAGAAAATTAATTAAATATAATATTATATAAATATGTAGTCAGCTGGAAAATATCTACTCCCATGGACCAAGTAAGGATATAAGTCAGTTGCAGCACAAAGTACCCTGAAATAATAGGAGAATATGCAATTCCAAATTATTCACCTTCTCAATTTTGTCCTCCTTAACATTGTATGAAATGAATTATTAATTCTATGAAGGAACTGGAAATTAATTTTTATGACAGTCTAAACTATTGATAACCTACGTGATGATAATTGGCAGATTATTGATACTTCCTTGAAGTTTATTACATATTAGATGTTATGCTGAGTGATTTTTGTATCTTATCTATCTTAATTTGAATGGTTTGGGAATTAGCCCAAGGTCACGTGGCCCTGAAACTCCAGCTCAGGTCTGCTTTCCACAAGCTGAGTTTTAACCACCGTCTTGCATTTTCTGTCCCTTCCCTCGTGGGCTTGATGCTGGATGAGACTCTGTAGTAAGTCTGTGTATTCAAATCTGGGCAGCCTGCATGCAAATGTTAATCTCTTGTAGCAATGCTTACCTGTGCTTCTGAATCTTCAAGATGCTTAATCCTTGATTTAGTGTATTTATTACATGTTTACTAATTTTCAAGCATTTTTTTTATCTGATAGAAAAAAGTGTGGTCAGTTAAAACACACAAAACCAGAACAGTTAAAAAAATATCTAACCAGCATTCTCACTACCTGGGAATATTTACAGTTAGAAATTCGGTTCCTTTATCCTCCATTCCTAACTTAGGTCTATCTAATCTGGGTTTTAAACTTTTTAAAAGTGGTACTGAAATGAATACACTATTCTAACTCATTTTTCCCCCTTTAACTTAACGTTATACACACAGTTCCACAGTTTCCTAAGTGATGTGTTTCAGGAAAATGTGTGTGAAACCCAAATGTTAAGTCCAATAGTAGACTCATATCAAAGTTGGGGTGCAAGAAGTAGGTTCTTACCAGAGAACAAAGAGGTACTGTGACATTTGTGGTTATGATTTCTACAAGTGTGGCTTTTCATAGGTATTAGCAAGTGGAGAGAGCTTTCCCTGGCACCCATGGGGACTGGAGGTAGCTGCTAATTTGGGTATCAACTTTGGGGCACCAGCCATTGCACAGTGACTTGAAGACCTGGCAGAGCCAGTTGAGGAGTCTTCTCTTCATTGTACTCAATTTTCCACTTCTATACCTCTGTAAGGTGAGGGAGGAAGGTAGAAATATTTCAGTATTTAAGAACTGCAGGGACAGCCAATGATTTTGTGGTTAAGAGGTTAGATTTTTCCAGGGTGCCTAGGTGGCTCACTGGGTTAAGCATCCGACTCTTCATTTCAGCTTGGGTTGTGATCTCAGGGTCATGAGATCAACCCCTGCATCAGGCTCCATGCCCAACACGGATCCTGCTTAATATTCTCTTGCTCTCCTTTTGCCCCTTCCCCCACTTGCACACATGTTCTCCCTCACTCTCTCAAAAAGCAAAAAAGACATTAGATTTTGCCATCTTACTTTTCAGGAGCTGACTTCTTCCTCTCTTGGCTTGCAATCACTGGACCGGAGATCATCCTAGCCCTAAATCAGTTATTAATCAAATGATTAACTATCTAAGAGAGTATGCATTGAACACCACCTTCTATTAGTTTCCTAGGGCTGCCAGAACAAAATTGCCACAAACTGGGTGTTTTATGACAACAGAAATTTATTCTCTCGCAGCTCTGGAGGCCAGAGTTGAGAAATGAGAACGCTGGCAGAGCCGAGCTCTTTCCCAAGGCTGTAGAGGAAAATCTCTCTTTGCCTCTTCCAGCATCATAGCTGTTAGCACTCCAGTCTCTGCTTCTGTCTTTACATGGTCTTCCCTTTGTGTCTTCTCTTCCTTTGTCTCTTAAAAGAACACGTCATTTGATTTAGGGCCCACTCAAATAATGCAAGATGGTGTCATCTGGAGATCCTTACCTTAATTATATCTTCTAAGTCCCTTTTTCCAAACAAGATCACCTTCAAAGGTTCTGGGTGAACAGATCTTGTAGAATAAGGGAAGTCATCATTCAATCTGCTACCCTCCTATGTTCCAGACACTTCGAACATGGACTGGTATGAGAAACATGTAAGTAAGTAACTGGAACACAATATAGTAAATGCTAGAAAACGGATATAGCAGAACTGCTCTTAGAATACAGAAGAGGAGTGGAAAATTGGGTGGAGGGGATGTGGTTAACTAGGAAGCCTCATAGGGAATGACATTTCAGGCCAAAATATGATGATTCATTCTGGGCCCTGACAAAAGACTTTTAAAAAATGATTTTAAAAATCATATTTAAAAATAAATCTGGGGTTTTTTTTACTTTGCTTTTTCTTTAAATATTTATTTATTCATTTATTTATTTCAGAGAGAAAGAGAGAATATGAGAGAGCACACAGAGGGAGAGGAAGAAGCAGACTCCCTGCTGGCCAGGGAGCCTGACTCGGGGCTCAATCCCAGGACCCCGGGATCATGATCTGAGCTGAGGGCAGATGCTTAACCAACTGAGCCACCCAGGTGCCCCAAATCTGGTTATTTTAAATGTGGATGACAAGAGACATGGATCGGTGTTGGACATTGGATATTGGTGGGGTCTTTGGTGAATGAGAGAGCAACGGTAGTATCTGGGGGTTTGATCAGGTCTAAAGGGGTCTAATGTGTCACAATTTCTCTGCCACCATTCACATTTTCCCCCCACCATTCAAATCTGACCAGTTTCCCTGTGGGAATGGAAGTGAACTGACTTTTCTTTTGAACAGTGAGCTCCTGAGTGCCTGTTATTAAATGGATGAAGCCTTCTGCCCATTCATAATTCCTCATTCTAGTCTAGTTCAGACTCTTTGAACTACTTTTCTGGAGTGTTCTCCTAAATTTACCCCATCCCCCACTTCCTGCGTCCAGACTCCAGCATCCAGCCTGTCTTCTCTCCCCCGTCATATGACTCCAGGTTGGTTGTATGATGTCCATCTGCCCCAAATCATATTCAGTTGTCTTCATGTCAGTTTCCCCCACTAATCTGAAAGTTCTACAAGGGCAGAAGCCACATCTTACTTATCTTCCTATTCCTCCTTTCTCCCCAGTACCTCTTACCGAAGGGAGCTCAGTAAATAAATGAGCTGGGAAGAAAAGGCTCATTCACTCTTCAGTGCCATCAGAATCCAGTTTTATGGAAGGAAGCACATAAAACCTAAGTCCAAGATTTATCTTCCACTGTCAGTGGTGAAATGTTTTAGCTAATGATAGTCCACATTGCTGTTAGGTAAACATGTGGGGGACTCTAGGAAAAACCAATTCATTTGTCAATACTTCCCTAACCTGCCTTGCTATTGCTGCATAGATAGCACTCCTTATTTCCTGGGCTGTCAGTCTTGCAAGCTTTGGACACTAAATCACCTCCACAGAACACCACCTTAACTGCTGGTTATCACAGGCCCGTGCGTGAGGCAGTATTAGGCCGATAGATGAACCAAATCCCAACATTCGAAGAGCATAGCTGCTTTTGTCATCCTTTTCTGTTTTCCTCTCAGGGTCCACAGACTCAAAGGCAGTCAGCGTCAATGAGAAAGTGAGCTGGTGTTAGCCATAAGAGCAGAGTGGGGACTGTGGTACATATTAGAGGGCATGTGTAACCATAAGGTCACGCCAGTTACCGCCACTTGACAAAGGGTCTACCGTTGCCATGTTGGTGGACGTTCAAGTATTTCAAGGCAAGTTACAAATCCGGAGTTTTCTGTGCCATTTCCAGATTTTAAAAACACCATGGGGAGGGAAAATAAAGTAGGTGATTCTTTTGCAACTTCCCAATACAAACCAATGTCCTAGAGCTGCCAGTAAGGTACATCAATGTTATTTAGTATTCGTAGAACTCTGACAAAGCGTGGGAGGACTTTCATTCCTTACTTGGAACTTCTCCCAGAACATTGTTCCCCTTTCAAAATGGGAGTTCTGTACAATGGCCATTTGGGAAGGACATGGAGCTTAACGGGCATCTGGAATCTTACCAATTGAGCCTCCGTATCATATCCAGGAAACATGAAGTATCAATTCTGAAGCTGATTTTTTTTTTCATTTTTAACTCAAGTAGACTTTAAGTGAAGTAGGTTTTCACTGGGGGAAATTGACAACTGGTCGCTCTGTGAAGGTTTTTCTTGGCATTAACAAGAGTTTTAAAGTGATCTAAGGATCTCTTTTACTGTCCTGGGCTTCTTGAAGGGTATATGGCTTCTCTTCTTGGTGACATCTTGGCACACATTTTGCTCATGGGGGTGGGTTCTCTTAGTCAGCCCCCATCCTGCATGGCCCAATTCTTTGGTCTGACCCTGTACTATAATCCTGCATGTTTGTGTATCTACACCCCTTAACCATTTCAACCTCAGGGGTTTGTCTGCCACCCTGAAGGTCATGCATGGATCTAGGTCAGGAACCCCTGGTCTGGCATGAAACCACACTTGGGCAAATAAGATGTAGTATCACTCCAGTGTGCCGGGCAGCCAGCTAAATATTTTACATGCACTTCCTCATTTAATTCTCAAAATAAAAATCCCATGTAGTAGGGACTACAGTTACCATCTCCTAGGTGAGGAAACAGATGTGTAGAAGGAGTAAATAACTCATCTAAGGTTACATGGCTCATGGGTGCCGGCCCTGGGATTGCCATGTTACCGTGTAGACATTAGGGCGGAGCCTTTGGCTTTCACCAGAACTGGAGTTGAAACCTGGATCTGCCAAGTTACTTAACTTCTCAAAGTCTCAGTTTTTTTCCTCATGGGACCTACCTGCTGCTTGGCATATAATGACATAGGCATAATAGATATGAATTAACAGAGCTCAGTGCCCAAATTATCTATTTATTTTTTCCTCCAAATCAGGTTCAATCAGATTCTAGCCCCTATTTTGATGACTTGGCAGAAAATTCATTACCTGTCATCCTTGGGATTTCTTTCTCCTTTGTCCCGGGTTTGTAAAGATATATCAAGGCTCACATAGAAATTTGAGCAAATACGCGTTAAGGTCAGTTTTAGGAAAGGCGGCAATGTGCGCTCAGACTAGAGTGTACCATCAATGAAAAAACCACTCGGTGGACTTACCAAGAAAATACCTGGCTAAAAGCGCCTTTCAAAGTAGCTGCAGGTTCTCAAGGAGTTTATAGTTGTGGATGTGAGTGGAGGAAGTCCTGTGTCCGCACTGTGCTTGTCTTAGCGTTAGCTGCCACTTTTAAATGAGCAATGGTTATGATCTAGCATTTCCATGACTATTTATTCCTTGGCAACTCAGATGCTTTATACTCTCCCATTTCCCAAGCAAATGCTATGATTTGTCATCATGAAATAGTCCCTCATGGACAGTTAACATTTTTCCTCTGTTTCTATCAGCGTTCAACTCTTTATTGGTTCTCAGGAACCCATCTGGCTTTCACGTCACTGTTCCACTGTTGTTTCTGAAACATCTAAAGATATATGGTGATCTTTTTCTGCCTTTTCCATTTGAAGGGCTAGTATTATCGGCTTTCTCAAAACTAGTATAGCATCAGATACTCGTTTGAATCTAACGGCTTGGCGTTAGATCAAGACGCTTGGCCTAACACTTCTCAGAGTTCCAGAAGCTTGGTTATACCTGTGGTGTATCAGTCATTCTGTGGTTGTCCCCAGGGTCACAAACCATCACACACCTAGGAGCCATGTGCCAGGATATTTCCCCTCCAGGATCAGTCACTCATCTCTGGCCACCCTGAATTTGATGTCTACAGTGAATGGGCTTAGGAAGCTTAGCTGTGGATGCAGATCCTGGTCTCCTAGACTCGTTTGTGCCTCCACAGGGGTAAGGCCCACTGTAATATTAGTCCAGACATGAGGTGACGTGCCATGTTGCATTTTGTAAAGATAGATAAGTCATCAATATCCTATAGGTTTGCAGTACTTGTTTTGTTTTGATAGTAAGCAGAGAATATTCGGTCCATAAAGAAATTGTCAAGCTGTAGTCTTATAATATCCTAATACGTATGACAGCCTATGTGTGTATGTGTGTCCTCCGTTTTGGTGACTAATACAATGGAAGGAAGCTGACTCATTGATTCCCAGTTCCTTTCATTGAATATTGTAACTTTAAAAGAACATGATAAGGAATATATCATAGATCAAAGGATTCTACTTACCTTAAATTACCTTGATTTTGGACAGGAAAAGAGGTAAAAAATGAGATTACATATTATAGTCTTCTGTGTCAGTGTAAACAAATCAAAAACTTGTTTCATAAATATGGATCCAGCCTTGTTAAATAATGATACTCTTAAAAATAAGCTGTCCTTAATTTGTAGATATAAAATATATAATAAGAGACATAATTTCTAAAGCTTTAGCGATTTATTCTTTTTTTTTAAAAGATATTTATTTATTTATTTATTTATTTATTTGATAGAGAGAGATCACAAGTAGGCAGAGAGGCAGGCAGAGAGAGAGGAGGAAGCAGACTCCCCGCTGAGCAGAGAGCCCGATGTGGGGCTCAATCCCAGGACCCTGAGACCATGACCTGAGCCGAAGGCAGAGATTTTAACCCACAGAGCCACCCAGGTGCCCAGCAATTTATTCTTAATAAAGAAAATCTAGTTTTGGCTCTGAAATATAATTGAATGGCATAAGCAAAGAATGAAGAACAGAGATGATTTGACTCACTGCTGTCATGATCTTAGGCAGACACCACAAATTGAGCCCAAAAAAGACGTTGCAATTTTTTTTTTAAAAAAAGACTTTACTTATTTATTTGAGACAGGGAGGGAGAGCACAGAGGGAGAAGCAGACTCCTCCCTGAGCAGGGAGCTCGATGCGGAGCTCGATCCCAGGACCTTGAGATCATGACCTGAGCCAAAGGCAGACACTTAACTGACTGAGCCACCCAGGTGCCCCAAAACATTCCAAATTTGTGGCAGTGAATTATAAAATCACACAAAAGGATTCAAGCTATAGCCCTCCAAATTATTATTTCTTTGTGTACTCCAAAAAACATTCTTTGTATTAAGAAACGGTCACTACTAAAAATTTTTTGGTTTCATAGCCATACTGCCTACTTTTGCTTTTGCCACATCTACATTAACACACACACATACACACAGACAAGCACGCACACGCACACACACACATGCAGAAAACTCTCACAGCACATTGGATAAGCAGGTCACAGTACATATCTCCCAACTTTGAAATTTTCCATGACAGCAGACCAGTGGTTTTGGAATAAATTGAATCCGTTTTTATAGAAGCTGCATGTTTCCATATCCCCTCTTCTCCTCAAAAAGAAGCACTGTGGATAGTGGGACAATTGTCAGCAAAATTTCCCCAAAGCTAAACAATTTCAGTTAAAACTCATGCCTTCCACTTTGTTCGGATTTCTTGTCTTCTGTAGTTAAACCGAAGGGGGAAGAGTGTTCTGTGAAATGTCTACTCGGTGATTGTATCAATTTAGGAGCAAGATTAAACAAGCGAATGAATCATGCAATAAACCTCATAGGCTGGAAAAATGGGTCATCATCCAGAGAGTAGTAAGACATCTGGAGCCAAACCAGGTTTACGTGGTTGAGAATGTCATTTAAGTAGATTCTTTTAACTTGTTCCTGAAAAAAAAAAAAAAAGTCACTGACAACTATTTGTCTTCTCAAAGACACTACTTTCAAATATCTTATCCCGCAAGCAGAAGAATATATTTAATTCCAGAGAAAAAGCCTTTCAGCGCCTTGAGAAATCCTTTTTGTTCAAAACTAATCAATTTTTGCTTTGTGCACAAAAGTAAAATACTTTGTCAAACTCCGTGCAGAAATCCTTTTAGCTATCTTAAAAAATACATTTGGTGCAGCCCTGGCTGATTTCTGTTATATGGGCAAAAATTTACTTTGTCAAATTATATTCTTCACAAAGCCTTTCAGCTGACTTAAAAATCCATTTTGTGCAAAACAATGACCATGCATCAGCTCGGAGTGATTGCACAGTAGTTACTTAGCCTGGCAAATAGCAGTAAAATGTCAGCTGAAATGAAAGACACACAACCCAGGGCTTATCAGGGAAAGTGCAGATGATTCATGTAGCATCATAAATAAATAACTCCGACTTGTGTTGAGGAAGGTTTCACAGCGGAGGTTCCTCTAGCGACCATCACATGTTTCAAAGCAGTAGTAACGGGGAGGCCTTAACTGGTGGTAGTGACATGTGTAAGATAAGGTGTGTTGACTTTAATGCTTATTTTTTGAGGTCTCTAAACCTGATAATTTGTGGGTGAACAGGGAAAGAAGATCCTCTGCCCAATGACAGGCCAGAACGTGAAAGTTGCTATTGAAGTAATGATGGTCATGGGGCGCCTGGGTGGCTCAGTGGGTTAAGGCCTCTGCCTTCGGCTCAGGTCATGATCTCAGGGTCCTGGGATCGAGCCGCGCATCGGGCTCTCTGCTCAGCGGGGAGCCTGCTTCCTTCTCTCTCTCTCTGCCTGCCTCTCTGCCTACTTGTGATCTCTCTCTGTCAAACAAATAAAATCTTAAATAATAATAAAAAAAAAAAAGTAATGATGGTCATGCAGAGAGAGGGTACTTTCTCAGCCCACTGCTCAGGGCAGCTGGAATCTTCTTCAGCACTCTGGGCCTGGGTCCTTGCTACCTCTGGTTGAAGGAGTTGCATCAAGGAAGGGGTTTGGAAACATGGAAAGACAGGGTAAAACAGAGATGAAGACATAGGTCTTAACTCATGAAACACAAGCTCCTAACCCTACAATGGTCCCCTCTGCCAGCCAGTAAGGGCCGTTGTCACCATCTTGAAATCCACAAGGGGCCCTTTCCAGTCTTCATTTTGAAGAAGGACCCTGCGAATTTTGTAGTGTGCCTCGATCAGGGAAAACCAGGTCTGCCATGTGACCTTCGCAGGTCCTAGGTACTTGTGCCTTTATGAGCCCTTTCTCCTCTAAAAGTGTTAAAAAAAAATATTTTTACAACGGTGCTGGTGTAAAGATGAATATATTAACATCGTCTTTGACTGAATTTTTGTTTTCTGACTTTAAAAGACACTAAAGCCTTTTCATGGGCCCTGAAACTCCTGTTGACCCTAAACTGTGCCTGCTGTGCCTTAATGGGGACGTTGTCCCCGGGGTGACAGCCGCCGGGGACCCCACATCAGCGGCCCGTTGCAGACAATGCCGTGAGGTCTACCCATGCTGTCCAACAGATGTGCCTAGACCTCAGTTCTGTCTGCAAGATGGGGTCACGGTCTCTGAGCGTACGTGTTACGTAATGCAGAACACGTGTGGCTGCTCACTGCCGGTACCACCCAGACAGCATAGTCGTTGCCAGGGAGCAGTCCCTGGGCTTCTTCCATAAGACCCGGAAGCATTCTTCAAGGTTCTCATCGGAATCCTTATTTCCTCCGAGCTGACTGGATCTGGAGCCACCATATCACACCCGATAAGCTCACTCCGCTATCGTTTTCGTGTTCCCTAAGCAAAACAGGCACTACACATAGTGGCTGAGCGGTCAGAATTAATTGGCAGGAGGCTCTTCCTGCCTCTAGGCCCTTTCATTTCCACGCGTCTTTTAACTCCATCCACTGCAGCTTTGACTTCCTTTTACCCCTCTGAAAACCCAGGGAACTCGGCTGCTGAGTCCCAAGGGGACCCCAGCTGCTTTGGGGTCAAATTGCATGTTTTGTGTGTTTCACTTTGCTTCTTCACTGCCTTCCATCAAAGCTGTGTCGCCTATGTGGCTCTGCTGCCCGCCCACACGCAGCGTGGGACCAGGGACGATGAGTTCTAATGGGATTTAAGAATTCTCAGCCTGTGTTCCTCAGCCCTGGCTGTGCCTCAGTGTTATTAGAGAATAGGGGGGAAAAATCAGGTATCCCTGCCTCGTCCTTACACCTCCTGAGTCCAGATCTCCAGAGACAGTGTTTGGGCTTTTGTGCTTTCACAAAGTTGCCCAGGTAATGCTCATATTTGGGTTGATACTCTATCTGTTCTTCCAACTAGTCAAGCAGTGCAGGAATCACTGTGAAAGCACTCCCGACCTTACTTTGTTCTGCATTTGGAAGAAAGACATACCAGCGAATAGACATGAACTATGATGACCCTTAAGGGAGATATTGCTATAGTGAAATATTATCTACTGTCTCTTTGTTGCATGCTCTTTCACACTTGGGACCGTGGCATGGATTTTTACTCAGTTTGACAGATATATTGAGAATGGTCAATTAAAGTGTGGGCTCTGTGGCCTGTGCTCAGTTTATTTCGGGAGCGTCTGGGAGCACTTCACATAGATCGGCATCTTCTCTGAAGGGCCGAACTGAGGTGCACAGGGGAAGACCTGTGTGCCTGCCTCTGAGAGCTCATAGAGTACGCATGAAGGTCCTGTGGACAGAGAAGACCAAACATGAATCAAACATGAGCCTCAAATGCAAAGCCAGGAGGGAGAAACTCTTGAACGTGCAGTCATCGATCGGTGCTGGAGCTGATTCTCAGAAGAACCGTGCTCGGTAGCTTTGCTTCAGTTGTAATGTAAGAAGCTGGATAAACCTTTGTTGTAGGTGCTTCATAAATGCTTTCAGTCAAAAGGAATCACGGTAGATGAGCTTTGGGAGACGAGTGTCTCCAATTCCATCGTCTTTGTTAAATAATCACCTTTTCGGATTTTGCTCCCCAAATTAAGGGATATTACACCACTTCTTTTGTCGATTTCATCTTCATCATTTTCAAAATGGAAATGGAAAATTTAAGTTTTCCCTTTTCATAGTTCTTTCGGACACTCTATGTTAGAATTTGAGGCCTTTCAAGAAGCCTCTCACGTGACCTAGAATTTGCTGCACGGTCTGTTTCACTCTTGCCCTTTTCTTCAGAATGCTCTTTTAGGTTCAAACCATGGAAGAGTTTTCAAGGCAAAAATGTTTTAAACATCCTTAAAATGCTGAGATCAGTTGCTGTACCCTGGCCATCTCAGGGACCATCTCTGGTTTGAATTGTGGATACGGGCGCCATGGAGAAAGTCTTCAGATGGAAGTTTGCACCCAGGTGACCAGGGCCTCCGTTGCTGTTGTCTGGTTGGCAGCAAGGAGACAGTAGGAATTCAGAACCTAATTTATATGGTTAATATTCCAAGAGAAGCTCTCTTCACAGACCTCTGTGTCTTAGGTCAAGGTCTTAAATTCTGAAGCCTGTTGTCTAGGCTACCCTTGTAAGTGGGACCATCGTTCCTGATGTGGTTATTCTTAGTAATGACCGATTTCTCAGGGGTTTCCGGTGACCTCAGTACTGCCCTGAATGTTTCTCTCCCCGCTCTTCTGCTGTTTCCTAACTCTCATATCTCAGTAGGGGTGTCCTATTGTATTTTTCATTTCGCTCTTCAACAATGGCTCTGATTTTGCAGATCCCTCAAAATAATAACAAAAGTGGCTATAGTCACAAAGCACCCCAGATTCTCACAATTGTCAGCTTATACATACAAGGTACTAAAACAACTCATCATGCAGTGTTTGCGTATGTCCATTTTACATTCAAGTTTAAAGAGTTTTCTGCCTAACTCCAGATCTCTATTTGCAGCATATTCCATAAAGTCAGGTAGTTAAGAGAAGATCACGTAGTTATGACACAAGACCTTTTATGTAAATTACGTGCTCACTCCTCAAACAGTTCAAAAGGAAATACTAGGGAGTCTTGTTTTCAGCCTGTATGCGTTATGCCTCTCCATTAGCAGATAACGGAGAAAGAATATATTGTGGAAGCAAGAAAAAGATTTCTGAACATGGGTGCTCGCTAAAGGTGGTTTGGGATATGGTTTTAGGTACTTCAATTTTACTGGGCTTTGTCAGAAATAAATCACAGTTTTAGTCATGGTCTGTGTCTCTACAGTAATTTTATATATTTAAGTGTGAGTGAATTTGATTTATTTTTCCTGTGTCCACTCAAATTATTCCATCCTATTAGTATTATGTCAGCTAGGTTGGAGAGTGTTTTATACCTGGGCCCTGCACTCTTTTCAGACTCCAATTTTATTGTGGGTCTGTTAAAAGGTCACTTTAACCTCTCAGCAAAGTGAAGAGCTTAAAGACATACAGCTTTTCTGTCACTTCAATAGGCGTCAGTAAACATTCAGCTGGGCTTGTGCCGTCGTAAGTTGTGAAAGAAAAGCTGTCTAGATACAAAGGGTGACACGATGAATAATCAAAATAATTCTGAGCTCCAGACCCAAGCCTGTAGGAGGCGTTATGATGGAGAGTCCCCGGCAAAAATCACATGATAATTTCCATGTAGGAAACAATTGAGCTGGCTTTGCCTCCTTCCCCATGATACCGTGCTGAGTAATGTCCTCTAGCTTTGGAGGCCCTCGGGTTACAGCCAAACATTGATTATTTGTCAGATAATGCTATCAGACTTACAAAGACATCCACAGTGCTCCTGCAAGGAAATAAATGACTCCACCATTCATTTTGGTGAAAAGGAAGGAAGGAAAAAAGGATGGGAGGAAGGGAGGGAGGGAAGGGAGGAGGGAAGGGAACAGTTACACAGTGAGACTTGCTGCAGTAAGCACTCTGAGAGTCTACAGTGGGTTGAAAGTAGACTATATTTTGACAAAATCCCAAGTCCATTGCCAATTAATAAAATGCGTTTTCTCTGTATAGCAAGACATGTTTTTTGCATTTCAGAGTGGGTATAGTGGGGGCATGAAATTTGTGAAGTGGGGACACCATGCCAAGTGCTGTGGTTACATTTGCTCACCCAGTTTTCTCAGCAACCAATCCAAGAATAGTCATTGTCCCATAATCCCGAGGAAGAAAGTGAGATCCCGAGAGGTTCAGTGAGCTGCTCAAGGTCACCTGTAAATAAGAAGCTTGTCTGCAAAATCTCTGGTTCATTATTAAAAGTTGTGGTTGTGTGCCTATAGAAAATGATTACTTACATGGGCTTTTCTCCAGAATATTTTCTGCCAACTGGAATTGCGACGAAGTGAATCTTTTCTTTGGGAAGACCCGGTGGCACGTATGACTTTGAGAGCTGGGTTCTCTGCTACCATCAAAAAATTCCTTTTGTCTCAGACATTTGGTCCTTGGTTTCTTGGGGGTACCCACACCCTTGAAGCTTTTTTTTTTTTTTTTTGCTTACTCTTGATGGCAAAGCGCTTGGGAGTGGTCTTCCGCCCTTTTGAGCCTCCCCCTTTGCTTTGAGGGATTTAGTGATACATGACAAGTCGAAGCTGTGAGGTTTTTCTCTGTAATGGGTCGCAGGTGGAGAAGATCATACTCCACATTTAGATAGGATGAAAGAAATCTTGTAAAAAGTTCCCATGAAAATAAAGAAACAGGAAGCATGAGTGTCTGTTTATGGGGGAGTCTCTTCTCTCTTTAAAAGGTGGAGAATTTTCGGCGGCAGGAAGTGAAGTAAAGTTCACATTCTGGGTCCGCCACTGATGCTGATGTAAGAACAGAATAAGGACTCTTATTTCCCTCCGAGCATTAACAGGCTGCTTTTTCGGCTGTGCACTTCAGGTTCACTTGCTTTAACAAGATTTACACAGTCCTAACTCACTTATTAAAGGCTTCAGAAAGTGTTTTAAAGCAAAGGTCTTTAAACGCAAAACGAATGTCTCAGCCCTCTATCTGAAGGCTACTGCATGGGGCTCACTGATTTCAATATGTGTGTTGGAGCTGAAAGGTGGCTGCAAGGTTTCTCTAAGTGTTTGAGTTCTGATTTCTGTTCTATTGATTTCTTTAACTCCTTGTATTGGACGCCCCCCCACCACCACATCCCAGGTATTATATCACAATAATGCTTTTTGAAAGTTTTGCAAAAGGGAATTTGAGAATTAATGGATGTTCAAAGTTTCAGTGCCTGGTGTCGGGGGAGAGGAAGAAAGAGAGGGAGATGTGGGTGTAGACATAGAAGAATCTAGAAGCAGATGCCTGGAATATGGTGCAGACTACAGCAGAGGGTTAACTCTTACTAGCAGCCTTGTGAAATGTGTTTAGAGGTGGCACGGATTAATTCCTGTGATCAGCAATCTGTAAATAAGAAACTCTGAAGTGTAAGGGTAATGAAGCAAGGGAAAAAAAACATTCCTCTAAAGAAGAGCTCTCACTAAGCTCATTTGACCACCTCTCTTGCAGTCAGCACTTTAGAAAATCCTACACCAAGCTCTGTTTGTTTTTCCAGCAGTGAAACAGACAAGACAACTTACATGTACTAAAAGATTTTTAAAATACTGATTTGAAGAAATAGAGGCTAATAAAAAAGAATGAGCTCAAGAAAAGGGACATCGTCTTTTTCTGGGCAGCTCACACTTCCGCACTGTGATCTGCATTACTGTTATGAGAAATGTTTTCTAGAGATGACGTATTAGGTAGACAATGGAAAGAGAAAGACCTAGGACACGGACAGTTTGTGTACACTTACCCCTATTAATATCATTAAGCAGGACAACCTGTGACACCACAGCTAAAAGCTAGAGATGAACTAACCAGCGCTTTATCTCCCGTTGCCAAGGACTACATGATGAACTCTGCAGTGACCCAAATTTATTATAGAATAGTGCTCATTGCTGCTGTACTGAGCGCTCTGTGGCAATTACAGCACATTACGCAGAGGAACCAATCTCAAGGGGAAATGTCTAGTCTTTTAATCAAGTACTGGAAAAGTCAGGGTGTATAAAAATCACCCTGCGAGATATATATGTGTGTGTGTGTGCGCGCGCACGTGTGTGTGTATCCCATCTGTGTATGTGCATCTGTGTCTGATAATAGTCCTAATTTTGCCCAGAAACTGCTTTTATTATATACAGAAGTCATGAAGGTCCAATGCCCTCACTTCATCTTTGCTCTACTGAAGTCCAATTTTTTCTTACATTCTCAGATTTCGGGAACTTAGAAGGTCAGGAAGTTACACAAAATGAAAGAAGCACTTGAAAGAGTATTTAATTTTATATGTTTTGTTCTTTTTATTTCCCTAACCCTACCTACCTACCCACCCATCCATCCATCCCTTCCTCCATCCATCCATCTGTACCTATCTATCTGAACAGTAAGGGCTTTTCTAGTTTTCAGCAATTTGATGAGCTGCACAGAGCCAGTGACATCATTCCAAAGGACGTATTTTAGTATTTAGTGGAAACAGGAAAGCTCATGCTACAAGCATGCTAAATCTGATAAGCTATTGATTGGTTGGAATGGATGGGAGGAAAGCTTGTATAAACACAGAGCTAGAAGACACTATTAACATGCTTTATAGGAGAAACAAGCAATTGTTTTACACAGTTCCCTGAAATATCTCCCAAGAAAAGATTAAGAATTAGAAATTTGGGTCACAAATACATCGAGCCAGTGCAGTTAAGGTTTATCAAGAAGCTTGGTGCAAATAGTGGAGAAGAGAAATAAAAAAGAGGCGAGAGGGACAGAAGAAAACCCTGGAAGAAAGGCACAGGGTAGATCTTCGCTCACAAGCCATCATTAGTAGTTCGCTTTTGTTGGCATAGGATAGGTTATAAATAACCTTTAGCTTCCAAAGTCATTGTCCTTGGTGAAACTAGTTTGTATGGGTCGTCAAAGCCTAAAAAAAAGAACATTTGGCTATTTTAAAATTATAGCTGTAGTAATTATTGTGATCCTAACATTTCAGAGCTCCTCACTGATACCTTTTTATGGTAAAGGCTTTCACTATCTGAAAAAGCTAGGTAAAAGATGTCATATTTGAAAGACCCACATTTGCCTCTTGAGAAGACTATGGCCTCAATGAGGGGCATCCAGCAAACCCATAGCACCCGTCTTCTCAGCAACTCCTGGGAAGAACACCTACATCTTTGTGACATCTTTGGTCAGAAGTACTGGAGCCTGTGACGTCATGATACTTCCGGTTTATATTGTCCTTGTGCGTGTCTGGATCTCTCCCACACTTGTGTGATACTCAGTAGACACTCATGAAGACAAGGATATGTGGAGGAGTATTTGAAGGCTTTGTGTCTCTTTCCAGTCACACTGCTGGGTCCTCCGAAGTACACCTGGGGAGCTGGGACCCAACACTTTCGTGCAATGTCAGTAATATGATTTTAAGCCCTTAAGCTAATGCAGCGCCATCAATACTTCTTTACTCCAGCGTATGGATTTCCACTTCTTGGACCTGCAATCAGAGGGAATTTATGTCTCCCACCATGGTCAATTTTTACTACCAATTGTGCATGTCTGATTTTGTGAGGTACTAAACAATGTATTGACAAATTAAATCAGTAGAACACCATTTTAGTAGTAGAGAGATTGGTTCTTGCTGTAATTTATAAGCTCACTCTTTCCCACTTCACCCTTTCTGGAGTGTTAAATAAAAGCGAAGGACATACATTGCAGAGCAGTGGAAGAAATGAGATGTCAGAGCAGTGGTCAGGGAAGGGTGGAGGAGAGAACCTAAAAAACACAATCGATTCTTCCAAGTAAGATCTATGACAGAAGAAGGGAAGGTCTGTAGAGAGCTTGAAATTAAATAAGATGGACTAACAGAGATGGAAAAACCTACAGGAAGGGAACTGGAGACCCAGCATTTGGAGACATTTTTCTGACAGCAGTAGAAGTGGGAACTGGAGTCAGGCCTATTACAGGAGAAAGCGAGAGACAAATGAAGCCATGGAAAAAGACACATATGCCCAAATGTCTGTGAATAGCCCCCCAAGAAAAATAGCAAAGTCAGAAGGCACTCACCACTCTATACAAGCTGGAGGGCACTTTGCCAATTTGGAGTCTTTACAGAGTCCTTCTTGTTCAGAAAGAGCTTTTTATTTTGTTTTTCTCAAATGTAAACTCCAAGGGGAGCAATCATTATTATTGTCTGGCTAGGTGCCCTGACCTTTTGGGGGTCCCCTGGAGCACAACTCCATACCACATTCCTGTGAATGGCTTCTCCCAGAATCAGGCCAAACCTGGAGTCTCACTGGTCTTCCTGATCCTTCCTGAGGGTTCTCCTTACTTTTCGGTGTTCATCCAGACCTGTGCTGCGTCAGGCTCTCCATTCAGCCTGCCCTCCTCCCACTTGGGAAAATGGAATAGAGCCATCAAATAACAAAGTTCAATCATGGCTCCTCTCTGAAATTCTCCCGCATTCTCTTCATGCCCTTTCTCCCAGAAGAGGGTCAATCTTTCTTCCTCCATTATCCAGCACAAGATCCAGCAGAAGATCCGATGGACGGTCTAGGATTTCTGCAGGAAGAGCCCTAAATTTAGCAAACTGGAAGAGAGGACAAACTATACTTGTGCAGCAAACATGTGACTCTTACTGTTGTCGAAGGTTTTAGGATTAGTGAAGATTGTGTAGAGGGTAAAGGTGCCCCCATGATACTCTTTGGCAGCACCAAGTGTGAACTGTAGGGTTTACAACCTATAAAGCATACATAAAGGGCCTTTCTAGAACTGAAATGAGTTTTATCTTTTTATCCTTTATAGAATGTAACAGAATGCAATGCTTTTTGCTTAGGGTTGCTGAAAGTAGAAAGTAAGTTTTGAGCACATTTTGAAAATATTAACATTCAAAAACATTAATTCTTCATGTAAAGCATTAAGCTCAGTCAAGTTTTTTTTGGGCAAGTGGATTTCAAATCTGTTTCTATTTTTTTCCTATAATTCAACCAAAAATAGCTTTTCTCCCTGTCCCTCTCCCCTATCTCTCACCTCTCTCTCTCTCTCTCTCTCCCTCTCTCTTTCTTTCATTTTAGGACATTAATAAAAACTGACCCTAAAAACAATTTCTAAGGCAAGATGCCCAAAGTTTTCAGAACCACATTTTGTTACATGGGCAGACAGAGAAACAAAGAGACTGTGAAGAAAAAAAAATTTTTTTAAAGGAAACCTTTATATGTAGAAAATTTATTTTTGACCTTCTGTTTTTCATAAAAGATGCAAAGTCTAGAGCTTATATGCAAATATTACTAGTGACTGCTAACTTAACCAGATTGAAAGATAAAGGATTTGCATCAAAAGAAAATGCATATCCTGTCAAATATAGGCCCAGCCAATTTGTCATATATAGTGTTCTCTGAGGCTGATGTGGGGGATTGCTGTTTCTTATACAAGGTGTATTAGGATTCTCCAGAGAAACACAACCCATAGGATATATAAGAATATATATAAAGAGATTTACAGTGAAGGAGTGGCTCATATGGGTACATAGGCCAAGAAGTCTCACAATTTGTTGTCAAGCTGAAGGACCAGGAAAGGTGGTGTTGTTCTAGTTCAAGCCTGAAGGCCTAAGAGGCAGGGGAGCCAAAGGTGTTAAGTCTCAGTCTGAGTCCAGAGGTCTAGGAAGCAGGAGCAACAGTGTCTGAGGGTAGGGAAAGATGGTTATCCCAACATAAGCAAACTTACCCTTCTTCCACCTCTTTGTTTTATTTGGGCCCTTAGTGGATTGGATGATCCCAGTCTATGCTGGTTTGAGGGCAGATCTTTGTTCAGTCTACAATTTAAATGTTAATTATCCTCAGAGACACATTCAGAAAAAAATGTTTTACCGGCTCTCTGAGTATCCTTTAGCCCCACTGAGTTGACACATCAAATTGACCGTCACACTGGCCCAGGAAATGACTCAGGTGTGTGGAGCCAGGATTGAATTTGCAGTTGGAAAATGCAGTGGAGTTCTGACTGCTATGACTATATGCAAATGAGATCTGGGTCTTTCACTTGTTTTGATAACTATAAAATGCAAGGTGCTGGCTCCTGCTCTTTGTGCATCTCCCCAAGCAGTAGAGAGATTAAAAAAAAAAAATTTTTTTTTTAAAGATTTTATTTGTTTGAAAAAGAGAATGAGAGAGAGAGAGAATGAGAGGGGAGAGGTCAGAGGGAGAAGCAGACTCCCCACTGAGCAGGGAACCCAATGCAGGACTCCAGGATCATGACCTGAGCTGAAGGCAGTTGCTTAACCAACTGAGCCACCCAGACACCCAAGTAGAGAGATTTTTACTCTTGGTGTAAGATCTATAGTATTTGGGACAGAAAATCAAACAGCAACCCTTTGGAGCAAGAACACTGGACTCGCTCTTTTAACTCTTTATAGAGCATTTGCTGTCCTAGTGTGGACATTTAAATTTTTTACTCACAATGAGAACCATCACGTGCTCAGTGATGATCAAAGAGTGGTGGCCATGTTGCACCCATACACACCCCCATTCTGTGAGGTATTCTTCTTGTACCTGACTTCCCGAATCCCTCACCCACTTGTGGTCATATATCTGAGATCCTGCCTGTATGTCTACCTTTGTCCCAATGTCTCAGCTGCCTTCTCGGATCCTGCCTTGCATCTGTCACTCTACCTCTGGATACCTGGGTCCTCTCTCTGAACAATGTTCCAATAGTCCCATCACTATATATATATTTTAAAGATTTTATTTATTTATTTGACACATACACAGAGAGATCATAAGTAGGCAGAGAGGCAGACAGAGAGAGTGGGGGAACAGGCTCCCCGCTGAGCGGGGAGCCTGATGCGGGGCTCGATCCCAGGACCCTGAGATCATGACCTGAGCTGAAGGCGGAGGCTTAACCCTTTAAGCCACCCAGGCGCCCCGAGTCCCATCACTATATTTTGTGTCACTTAGTTATATTTTCTTTGCTGTACTTAAACATTGCTTCGTATTTCCTTATTTGTTTGTTTCTTGTCTCTCTTCCCCACCCAACCCCCCAACTAAAATGCAAGGGCCATGATTCTGGGGCCTTATTTTTCTTGTTCTTTATTCTATCTAATACATAGAAGAACATTGCTCAGTAACAGTTTAGTGAAAGAAGCAGCCCCGTACTGGGAAATGAGTCAAGATACTTACTGTCTTTCTGCCTGAAGTTTTGATTATTGACTTTCTGGGCACCTTGAGGAACTTTTACTTCATGGAGTTGGGGTGCTAACAGCTTGTGTGAACACTGCGTGGGGAGTGGACTATACTTGGATGCCAAGACAAACCTCAGATCATCCATCATCGGTTAAGCCTTAGCCAGCTTAGGTGGGCCAGCTTCCTTTCTAGTAAAAACATCTAGTCTAGGGCCAGTGATTCAGTGTCATTGAAGCCATCACATCATGGTGACTCTGTTATCAGGTGACTCGTGGAATGAATTGCTCAGATACAGATACTTGAGAAACAAGTGCTTGGGATTTCCAAGCTTTTGGTAGATTGGACTGTGTTACTGTCAGGTATGACTGTCTGTGGCATATGGTCTTGAGATGCCTGTAACTACCTTCATTTGTTTTTTCGTTTTGTTTTGTTTTTTAAATTTTATTTTTTTTCCAGTGTTCCAAAATTCATTGTTTATGCACCACACCCAGTGCTCAGGCAATACGTGCCCTCCTTAATACCCACCACCAGGCTCACCCAACCCCCCACTCTCCTCCCCTCAGAAGACCTGAACAGACACTTCTCCAAAGAAGACATACAAAGGGCTAATAGACACATGAAAAAATGTTCATCATCATTAGCCATCAGGGAGATTCAAATCAAAACCACATTGAGATACCACCTTACACCAGTTAGAATGGCAAAAATTGACAAGACAGCAAACAAGTGTTGGAGAGGATGTGGAGAAAGGGTACCCTCTTCCACTGTTGGTGGGAATACAAGTTGGTGCAGCCACTGTGGAAAACAGTATGGAGATGCTTTAAGTACCTTCATTTGTTTTCCAAGCATTGCTTTTACGCACTTGCCTAAAATATCTGAGTAAGTAAGTAAGTTTCCATTCTTTTTTTTTTTAAGATTTTATTTATTTATTTGACAGATAGAGATCACAAGTAGGCAGAGAGGCAGAGGCTCCCCGCTGAGCAGGGAGCCTGATGAAGGACTCGATCCCAGGACCCCGAGATCACGACCTGAGCTAAAGGCAGAGGCATAAACCACTGAGCCACCCAGGTGCCCCAAAGTTTCCATTCTTTTGCATGCAAATGTATTTGTGAGAGAAAATAACCAGGCTCTGATCAAGCATTTTTACCTTCCTTTAAGAAGAGTCAGATCACCATTTGATAGAGAAGAAGATGAAGGGGTTAAGTTCTTACATGGGAAGACAGGCTCCCTGTTATGGGGGAAAAAAAAAATATGGCTGGGTGGGACTTAGAGTCAGAATGAACCAACCACCCAGCTATCTTCACCTTTGGACCTAGAACCATGTACAGAATTATATATTAGTTACCTTAGATTTGGGTTCCCCAAACTGTTTTCCAGAAGAACACTCTTCCTGCAAGATTTGTCTCAGAAAAAGGAACTCTGAAGTCCCATAAGTTTGAGAAACCTGGATTCTAGGAAAACAGACAATTTGGTAAACCAGATTTAAATCTATGTCCTAGATGACTCACCTTGGTAGCAGAGGAGAAGGGTTAGCTAATCCTTATTAACATTCCATGAATTTTGTGTTCCCTGGAATACACTGGGGGAAACACTGCTGACTCAACTTCATAGAAATATAAATCAGCTGGAAAGCGCTAGCTAACATTTACCACATTTCATCCATAAAGAACTCAAGAAGAAATTGAATTTCTATGGAAGGCCCTTGTTTGTGGGACTTCTTGTTTGTTTTTTGTTTTTGTTCACCATAGTTTGGTCCAATCCTTTTCTAGGGACCTTCTTCTATAAGCAGAACTATAAAGAACTGAAAGACACATCTCCTTACGTTGACATCTTATTTATTTTAATATATGCCAGTTGTTGCTCTAGTATTTATGCGTTCTGATTGTTATCCCTTTGAACTTTTGCCCCGAGGCAGTTTAATCATGACTGGTTCAATTGTGTAAATCCAATAAACAAATCTTGGCCAAGGTCCCTTGGAGGTATTATCTTGACATTTCTCTGAGTGTGTTTATAAAGCTCTTTTTCCCAGTCGTAGAGCTATAGTTTTGCCATGTGTTCTTGAATTCAAAGAAACCCACTACTTTACAGGAAAAACATCTTAGATCACTTAAAGGCTCTTCATTCCTAAAAAGAACACATTTTTGATTGATCTTAAGTCTCTAATTTCCTTCGTATTTTTACCTTAAGAACATGCTTGGCATAGCCACAAGGAGTCAGTTGCTACAACCACACTTCATTTCTTAGGTCTCTTTTTCCTAAGGATAATTTCCATGTCTTTGACAATGTCTAAGTGTAGCCTAGATCAGAAGGGTATTTTCTACTGCCTTTAAATTGTTACCCTTATTTAAATGTAAAAATGTTCTTTTTCCTTTCGGTTGACACTACCTCTGACCAGATGATAAATATTGCTCAAAATTGCTCTTCTGCAATAAATCAGCAAACAGGATGACAGTGGGGTTCTTACTTATCACCCCAGGGTAATACACAAGCATAATTTGAGACCTGCCTTGAAGACGTGCTTCTCTCCCAATCTTTCCTTACTATTATAAATATAGGTGGGACGTTTTATATTATTAATTAAGAAACTTGAGAAAATTATCATTTTAATAACTCTTGTCTTCCTTTAGAAAGGAAGAAAGATGGGCCACTTATGTGAACATAATCTCATTTCTCCAATCTGTTTAAGATAGTTATTTTCCTGAGGAATATTCATATCAGCTTGTAAACTGATATATAAGAACTTAAGTTAAAATGTTTCCACTCCATATACTAATGTGTAGCTCTGGTATTCATCCAAGAATTGGGCCCCTCACAATTATAGCATCTGTTTTTGTTTGGTTAATTTTATAATCTCAGATGTTTCCATAAATCCTGAATTAAAGAGAAAACTGCTGGGACCAATTTGTGTGGGTAGGCTACATGTAATAGTATACCATCACTGTGTAAGGGTGTCTTGCTTTTTTTTTTTTTTTTTCCTCCTTGTGGCTTGTTATTACAGAGATCACATTTCAGCAAATGCTTCCCATGCCTTAGAAAAAGAAAAGAAACAGTGGTACTGCACAGAAAAATAGTCCATTTCATCTTGTTTCAGTTAGATTATGATATTTGGAATTTAGGCCATTTGTGTTGTTGGGAAGATGATAAAAAATGGGTTGGTCCCTTTTAGCTCTATCCTGAAATTTCTACCAGTTCATAGATATTTCTGGTTCCTTAAATTAGTTCAGTGTACATTGACAAATGCTTTCTTAGTGTTGAAAAAAAAATAACAACAGGGTCAATAAACAGGATGGTCAGGGACACAGAAATACCTTGTTTTCTTCCTCTTATGTACTTCATTCATTCATTCATTCATTCATCCACTCATTCAGAGACAGGGCGAGCACAAGTGAGCACAGGAGCAAGAAGGGGGAAGGGTAGAGGAAGAGGGAGAGAGAATCTCAAGTAGACCTCCCTGCTGAGCAAATGACCTCACACAACCCTGAGATCATGACCTGAGCTGAAATCAAGAGTCAGACACTTAACCAACTGAGCCACCAAGGTGCCCCTTCCTTAAATGTACTTCAGAGAAAAATGGAGACAATGAAAATGTGGAACGCTGTCCAAAGGCCGAAAATTTGTGTTTCTATGCGTCGCTGGTCAGATATGTTCATTGTGTTAAGGTCCCTTCCGAATATAGGATACAACTTAGAAGATAGTACCTGGATCTTTTAACAAGTTAAATATTTATTCAACCATTGGAAGGGTATTTAAAAGAAATCTCATTATCACTGATGAAAATGGAATCACAAATAAAAAGAAGCATCTCCGTCGGCTTCTGCTCCTTTGCTCTCTAGGTGAAATCCTCCTTTGAGTTGTGCTCATCTGTGGATGAATAATTTGGGGGACTCCACTGGAGGATTGATATTTTTAATTGAAGGCTAAAACCCTGCTAGTTCTATCTCTCAGATCATAATAATTTTTCTCAATAAAATGAAGTTATTTATCTAATTTTCATTTAGAAGACAATTGAACTTTTTAAAAATGGCTCCAGTTCTTTTATAAAAATTAATTGATGGCATTCATTTAAGTCTAACTTCTGAATTTTTAATTTTGGAACTAATTTTATGTGCTTTGGAGAACATAGTTTCCTCTTTACTGAGAGATGTAATATAATTTCATTTATCATTATAACTCTGAGGGATGCCCTTAAAATAATACATTATCCTTCAGTAAGCTTTCCCCTACAAGTTACTTGAATTTTGGTTATTTCAGATAAGAACTTGCCATTTTATTCAGGAAAAACTTTGTAGTCATCAGTTTTAGTTATTAGATATCGGGAAAGCTCTACAAGATTCTGTAGGAGAAGGTAGCAGATCTGTAAGGTAAGGAAGAGGTGACAGGGTTATGGCTTTGGAGTGTGACAGATAGGGAACATTCAGGCATAAGATCTTCTGTGATATATCTAGCATCTCTGAGCTCAATTATGAATGATAAAAATGTTGAAGGTGTGCTAAGAGGATGAAGGGGAATACTAGTGCAACATGCCTAGCATGGGAGAAATACAGTATATATAAAACTGAAGAAAAAAAATATGTTATATTAAAAACTAATGATTTTCCAGGATGACAGACAGTACCAAAAACTCCCACAGGTTTTCAAGCCTTTCTTTGCCAAGACTTGTGTGATTTAGATAGGACTAAAAATGCCAAGAAAAATGAAATCCTTCTACCTTTATATTCCAATATGCCCTTTCAAGTCAGTCTAGAAGGGAATGCATGTTATTTAAGCAATTATAGGAAGGGAGGTGAAAAGGATCAATAATATTCCAATTAATATTTATATTACTGGAATCCTATTCAGTTGCCAAACAATTAACTCAGGTCTACTACAAGGGTATATGGCAATATTTTAGATATGCACCGGAGTTTCTCAGATTCTGGACTTCTACCTAAAACTTGCATGAGAAATTTCCAAGAAACACTGAAGAACCAGAGAGTAGAAGTATTGTTAGTATTCCTCCCCAAGGGTATTAGACTGTGTCCAATTAGAAGGTTTCACTTCTCTACCACAGATATGCAGGAGAGAGAGACAGATTCTAGCAAATATTTATTTCTCTTTTCTTCTTTTGACGTACTTCTGGAAGTCAGTGATAGCACATAGTTCCACTTCTGGCCTCTGGATAAAACCTTACATTCCTTTCCTTTCTAGGACTGAGGAAAAGAGTAGATTTAAGAGACCTTAAAACATGATTGCATTCCTTAGGTCACAAGAAATATTTCTTTGCAGCTTAATTGCAGTAGAAGACAGCTTAATTTAGTACATAAATTATATAGATTATTCATGTATTCATTATATAATTACACTGATGAGTTTATACAAATGACTTAAGCATTGCCACACACACAGTTGAATATGTTTACACAAATGGAAAGGTTAGACACCGCCTCTTGAACTTTTAATAAGTCCTGGTCAGCTGTTGGCAAGCAGAATGCATTGTTAGAGACCCACAATGGTACCCTAATTGTGAAATGGTGGCTATTTCTTTATTTGAGCTGAGAGCAAGTCATGACTCACGGGGCAGAGCCAAGAGCCCAATACAAGAGAATGCTGAATCAAGAAGTTATTTCCAGAGGGCAGAGCTGGTCCTTAATCAACATTCCCTATTCCCGGAGTAGGGGACCCTAAAAATATGTTCTTTACCAGATTTCACAATTGCTTTAGAGCATTGGCTCTAGCGTTGCCGCCCTCCTTGAGCATGAGTGTCTATTACAGTGATCCTACCCCACCTCTCACTATTGCATTCTGCATTCTGCATTCTGCATTTGTGTGTGTGTGTGTGTGTGTGTATGTGTGTGTGTGTGTGTGCGCGCGCGCGCGTGTGTTGTGGGGGTGGGATTGGGGGACGGGTGTCGAGGGTGGGAAAGCAGGATAGCCGGTCATTTTAGTTCATAAGTGAAGAAGAGTTGCACTCGAGCAGGTGCATCTGAGTAATGGAATCTGTGGAGACTTGCCCTCATCTGGAACAGATTTAATGATGACATTGTGACTTGGAGCTGACACTGTAATTGAATGAGACCAGGGGGTCGGGGGAGGGGGATAGCGTATTTCGCAGGTGCCAGGCGCATGCGCTGTTGTGGCCAGAGGCTGAACTGTAGCTGTCTCCAAAGATGAGTCCGCAGCTATCCTATCCTCTCTCTATTTGTATGTCTTTTCCATCAAGAAGTATAATCCCTTTCTCCTTGAACTTGGTCTGGCTTTATGACTTACGTTATGACCTACTTTGACCAACAGAATGCTATGGAAATGGTGCTGTGCCTTGCAGAATCTGGGCTTTAAGAGGCAGCTGGAAGCTTCTGTCTTTATTTGGTCTGCACTTGATACTATGACCGGGATCCCAGCCCAGGCTCCTGAACAGTGAGAGACCACGTGGAAAGACGGGCACAGCCTTCCCAGTGTTTTAGCGGAACCCACCCCCAGTCCACTGTCACTGAATTCCACACCCTGAGCAAGTTCTGGAAGACCAACAAAAGAACCACCCAGCCAACCTACAGAATTGTGAACAACAAACCCTCTCTTTTGCTGGAGGCCACCAAATTTTGGCGTAGTGTGTGACACAGCAATGAGTAGCTGGAATGCTAAGTGTTCCCAACCAGATTGCAGACATTTCTAGCCAAGTCTGGGAAACTGGTGAAATATGCCTGACAGGATGTGATTAAAAAAATTATTTTTGGTTAGAGGAAAATGAGACAAGGGGTTTTCATATAGAGGGAGAAAGGAAAGGAAGAGGCTAGAAGGAATGGGAAAAACAGCACTGTCTGCCTAATGCTACTGTGAGCCTGGATCCTGCTAGGGTCCTGTGGGCAGAGAGGGTGGCACGAGGAAAGAGAGGGTCCTTGGAAATACAGCTTGTTGTCACTGTGACAGAGTGCCTTGGACATGGTGGCAGTGTGATGGGCTTCTACTCAATTTGTGTACAGAGCAGGAGCACAGCAGCACTCTGGCTCTTTGGACATCCACCACTTTGTGGGTGTGGAAGGATGGCACCGGGATGTGGATGTCGCTCCAGGCAGGTAGGCTGGGAAGAGGTGGCATGGGCCCTGCAGGTGGCTTCAGGCTAGTATTAATGAGCAGAACCTGGAACATGAGAAGATCTTCCATAAGCTCCCCAAACTCTGCTCCGCCGTCTCCTGAACAAGCTGGGTTGGATTTTGAAGTGGCTTCGTTAGCATGTGAGCAATAGAACAGTGAAATTGGATTATTATTGTTAACAATCACTTGCCCTCATTGAACTCCTCTGTTGGTGACTCCCAGGAAACCCAGGCCATATCATAATATTTGTATTTATATTCATAATTGTATCTAATATATATTATATATAACAGTATACAAGTATATACCTAATTGTAGTATCTTTTTGCACTTTCAAGTTCATTTCATGCACATTATGTCTTTGAAATGCCTCCTGACCACTTTGTGAAGTATACAGAGTAATATTATTTACTCCTTCTTGAGAAGTAAAATCATCTTAAGTAAGCAATTAGGGGACTTTCCCAAGAGGACAAACTATAAGTGATAGAACCAAGACTTGACCTTGGTTCTCCTAATTCCAGTAATCGGTAGAGGATTGGGGCTTACAAGCCACATTGAATGTATGTCTGTAGGTATTGACTTTGGAATTTGACCTATGTGCCTATCAGTATATACACACATGCATTTGTGCATGTACAAACATAGACATATTTATTCTGAAGATATAGGCTTACATCTTATCACAGGCTTTAATGAAAAATATAATAACAATATAATTGGGATATAAATTACTATCTTATCAGAAAAAATATACCCCCCATAAAATTTCCTCTAATATATATGCTGACACCTTACATTAAACGTATTTTTGCTCACTCTTAGGTACTCATTTCTCAAAAAATATTTTCTCCCACAGTTTTAGCATGTAGTATAGTTTTTTTTTTAAGATTTAGTCCCTACTGATCTAATGTTGTCTAGCAAAAAGGTTATGCATCACCAGTTTCCACTGAAATAAGCTGTCATCAGCACATTTCCTTATGAAATAATATTCATTAAAAATAGGATATTCTCTCAGCTGAAGTGACAGCTCATCACCTTGTCAATTTTCTATAATAATATACACTTTACAATCCGGTGTTAACAAGACACAAGGTAGCATTTCAGTCATCTACTATAGTGTCAAAATGGAGATTCGATAGACTGTATTCAAAGAAAAGGTGCCAATTAAATGTACTCTCTTTACAGTCAGTGCTCCAATACCATAGAGTAATGTGATCTGTATCCTTACTATCCAATATTAGATACTGGTGTTGAACCACATTCAGTTTCTCTTTCTCTCTTTCCTTTTTCAATATTAACCCCAAGCATATTGTCATAATTACTATAAGACTTAACAGGGGGATGGCCAAATCAGGGAATGTCGAGACCTAGAGCCCAGGCAGATGCACAGGAATGGAGAAAGAAAAGCAGAATATTTATTATACAGGAGGAAGCATAATGCCTATGATGAACATGTTTAGATGTTGTCAGAGCTAACTTGAAATCTTTACCACTTGTTGGCTGTAGGCATTCAGGTTCATCATTCACTTTTTCAAGCCTCAGTTTCATTTTATGAAAATGGGGATATGAATTCAACCCATTTTGGAGGTTTTTGAGGGGCAGCAGATATGAGGATTAAATGGGATAATGTTTATAAAGGGTTTGGCCTAAGAAATGCTAGCTCTATTCATGTGCCTCACTTAAAAGATGTCATTGAGAAGTGACTTCTCGGTCCCACAGCTGCTCCTCTGAATGCTTGCAGAGGTTTCTGTCTTCGTTTTTCAAAGATCTGTGTTTTTCTTTGTATTCAAAGGAAATGCTTGTATCTCATTGCATTAACTGAATATGCGGCTTGAAGTCTTTCATCAGCTTGGAACAATTCTGAGTTATTAAAAAAAAAATGCTCTGGCCCCTTCTCTTTCTCCTTCCCTTCTAAAATTCCAATTATATTTATGCTAGCCTTTAGCACTGATTCTAGTATCACTTACTTACCTTTCTCAATTTTCAGTTCTTAATTTTTCAGCATGACTAAACCTCTCTTTAGCTATGTCTAACTTGCTGGTAAATGCCAAATTACATTCTTTTTTCTCTAACATTTTTTATGAAAACACTGAAACAAAAAAGAATGAAAATAATTTTATACTGAACACTCATATATCCATCAACTATATTCTAGCATTAATATTACATTATCCTTACATTATCACATATTTATGTACCCTCTCTGCCTCCCTTCTTCAATCCATCTTACTCTTTAATGCATTTCAAATTAAATTTCAGGCATCAGTACACTTCCTTCTAAATACCTCAGCACATACACCCTTAGAGTTCAGCATTTGTTTCTAGTGTGTATTTTGTTGGAGGTACACTTTACATATAATGAAACACATAAATTGTTAATATTCATTGCTATACTTTGACAAATGCAAACACTTGTATTAACCAATGTCCTACCAAGATACAGAACGTTATCATCACCCTAGGAACTTTCTTCATGCCCTTTCCCAGTCAATCCCAACTTCCACACCCATAAACAAGCACTGTTGATTTTTTTTCACCATAAAATTGCATGTTCGAGAGCTTTCTATTAGGTGAATTCTACAGTTATGTGTCCTCCATGTAAGGCATTTTTACTCAATATGATGTTTTTAAGATTCAGCTATCTATTTATAGGTATTGTCTTTTTAGATTCCATTGTATTAGCAGTTGTATTAATTTCCTAGGGTGGGTGCAAAAAAACACCACAGACTGAGCGGCTTGAAACAATGGATATTTGTGGTGTCTGGAGACCAGAAGTCTGAAATCAAGTCATGGGCAGGGCCATGCTCTCTGGTCGCTCTAAGGCAGACTCCTTCTTGCATCCTCTAGCATTTGGAGTTTGCCAGTCACCCACCAATAGCATTCCTTGGCTGGTAGATGCATAACTATAGTTACATGACTGTCTTCTCCCTTTGAATCTTCATACCATCTTCCCCCTGTGTTTCTGTCTTTGATCCAAATTTTTCCCCCTTTTACAAAAACAACAGTCATATTGGTCAATAACTTCGTTTTTAACTTTATTATCTCCATAAAGATTGCATTTCCAAATATGGTGAAATTCTAAGGTATGAAGGACTTCAAGGTATCTTTTTTGAAGGATACAATTTAACCCATAACATTAGGTCATTCCCTCTTCTCATTGAAAAATATTCCATTGTATGAATATTTTATAGTTTATTTTTAGTTTGTTCTATTGATGGACAACTAAATTCATTACAGTTTTGAGATATGGCAAAGCTGCTATAAATACCCTTGTTCAAGTCTTTTTGTGATCGAATGTTCATTTGTCTTAGTTAAATACTTAGGTGTGGAATTGCTGGATCATGGGAAAAATATGTGACTTAATTTTATTTAAAAAAACGCTATGACCCGGCAATTGCATTGCTGGTTATTTGCCCCAAAGATAGAGATGTAGTGAAAAGAAGGGCCATATGTACCCCAATGTTCATAGGAGCAGTGTCCAGAACAGCCAAACTGTGGAAAGAGCCGAGATGCCCTTCAACAGACAGATGGATAAAGAAGATGTGGTCCGTATATACAATAGAATATTATTCAGCCATTAGAAGGGATGAGTACCCAACTTCTTCATCAACATGGATGGGACTGGAGGAGATTATGCTGAGTGAAATAAGTCAAGCAGAGAAGGTCAATTGCCATATGGTTTCACTTACTTGCGGAACATAAGGAATACCATGGAGGACATTAGAAGAAGGAAAGGAAAAGCGAATTGGGGGAAATCAGAGGGGGAGATGAACCACGAGAGACTGTGGACTCTGAGAAACAAACTGAGGGTTTTAGAGGGGAAGGGGGTGGAGGGATGGCTGAGCCTGGTGGTGGGTATTAAGGAGGGCACAGATTGCATGAAGCACTGGGTATTGTACATTAACAATGAGTTATGGAACGCTACATCAAAAACTAATGATGTGTTTTCATGGTGACTAACATAACACAATTAAAAAAAAAAAGAAAATCATTTTAAAAAAACAAAAAGAAAAACAAAAACCATCAAGTCTTTCCCCAAAGATTTTGAGCATTTTGTATACCATCTAACTAACAGTGTGTAACAATTTTGGTTGCTCTACTTTGTCACTGTCACTTATAGTGACATTATTATTATTTACAACATTTTTATTGTTTTATGTAGTTTTTTGTTTATTAAGATTTTACTGGCATTAAGCGAGCTCTGCCTCATATGTGATTGTGGAAATCTATCCAAACTCTCTATCTCTATGCAGCCTACCAAAAAAAGGAGGAACAGAGATCCTTATAGCAGTGGCAATAAATATGAGCCCTGGCTAGCAGGAAATTATCTTGTGTGTCCCTGTCACTCTGCACTGATCATAGAGCCTGATGGGGGCTTCATCTCACTATCCTGAGATCAAGATCCTGAGATCAAGACCTGAGACAAAACCAAGAGTGAGATGCTTAACCAACTGAGCCACCCAGGCACCCCAGAACCAACTTATTTCTGATACTTATTCCTTACCCCCCAAATCAGAAATAAGCCCCACCTCACTGAACCTGTGCCTATAGGTAGAGAGGCTTTAAACTTGGGGATGGTTTTGGAGAAAATGGAGGGGTAGAGTGCTCAGCTTGTCTAACAGGTCACAGGTTCTGTGAGCATCTCTGTGGGGATGGGAATAGGCCTTCTTGACTCTTCCACCAAATCCTTAGGAAGGACTCTGAGAAGCCATTAGCTAGAGAATAGCCACCTTCCTGGTCTCTGGCCTCAAGGCCAGTCTTGCCAAGACCCTTTGCAGTAAGGGGGAAAGGCCGCTGCACACGGTAAGCACTTTGCTTCTCAGAATGCAGGGAGAATGGGGAGTTAGGGAGCTTGGACGTATGCTCCCTCACCACCCTAAATGTAGGAAAAGCCACTGGCAGCTCAAACTGAAAGCAGAAATCTTTCTTCAGATCTTGTCACAGGTGTTGATCCTAATCTCCAGTTGTGTTGGCTTGTTTATCCTCCATTTATGGAAGCTTCTTGCGTCTCCCAGGTCCACCACCGAGATGCGACAGATAAACTCAGTAAGGATAGTTTCAGTCCTCCTTTGAAAGAATCTTTAAAAAACAGAAAAACCCAAAACACTGGATTTGCTTTAAATGAAAACCCTCTTAGAAGGCAGGCAGGCAGCCAGCATGGAACCTGGCCCCCTGCAGGGAGCTGCCAGTAAGGAGTCTGCTGGGGCACTCAAATGCCAAGTTTTCTTCTAAAACCTAGTTCTCCTTTCAATAAAAGATAAGACAGAAGAATAAAACAGAGGAAAGTCCTACTCTGAGATAAGGGTCTCCCTCCCTTGGCTCTGGTCACAGACTCAGAGGTGTTGGCACTGGCATGGGGCCTCCCTGATGGGGGGCTGGTGGGGCTCCCTGGCTTGATCTCCTACACTTGGGCTCCTCTTTCAATCTCCCTTCTCCTTGCCCTGCTGACCAGCGGTGGGCACTCCTTCTGTCTCAGCTCCTCTATCCCTCAGCTGCTCCTTTTCTCCTATTGTTGACAGTTGTCCTTCCGTGTTAGCAGGGGAAAATAGGTATCTATGTATTTATTTTTTAAATGCTCAGAATAATTTATTGACCGACTAAGTCCTCTTCTAGTTTTGGAACAACCCTATTACTCCACAGTGCTGACAGGAGGGGTCTTGTAACGGTGCCCCGTTGATGTGTGACTTCAACTCATCACCAAGGTAACTGTCATGCTGGCTCCCCTGGGAGGACTGATACAGCCCTGAGCCAGGGTGTCCTGTGAAAACAGCTGGAATGCCACCTCCTGGCTGGCCTGGCTGCCAGGAAGATTCCTCTGGCTGAGCCCAGGATGTCCAAAACTGTTCTTCTGGCATCCCCCAGGACCAGTCTCACCCTTGGGGGTTCTCCCAGTCTGCTTGTCAAAATACCCCAGTGGCAGCATGGGGTGCATAAGCAGGTTGAAGGGGGTGGGGAATGTTCATGGCAGCCATGTTGCTGGGGCCGGCACCAGACATGCACATCTGGTCTTGGGTCTGCAAGTTCATGAGTTCATGGTCCAGGGCCAGCTCTGGCTTTTCTGATCATGGACTGATCCTGGAACTGTAGCCTCCTAGGTTGATACATGACTGCCAGGTAGAGGGTGGTGACTAGCTACCTGGGCTTGCTGAACTGCGTGAGGCTCTCCCACAGAGGGGGAGGCACTCCCACATTGGTCAGGGGCCCTTCCACCAACACTTTCTGTTCTTTGTAGTAGTCCAGCGGGTGGTTCCAGAGCACCTGGGAGGACAGGGCCTCTGAGTTTCCTATGAGAATGACCTCATATCATGCTTTGGTTAGGGCCATGTGAAGCTGCCTGGGGTTGTTTAAAAATCCAATGCTCATTAGTGCACATGCAGGAGAGTAAGATAAAGTCCTTGTCCCACCCCTGAAATGTGTCCATGTGGGTGAATTCTACCTCCTGGTAGAGTTTGCTGTGCAGGGAGCCACTGAAATGCATGAGTTCTATGAGGTCGGAGGGTTGGCCCTGCTTAAGGGCATGATGATGCCGAGCTGGTCTGGCTTGGCACCTTTCTTCAGCAGCCTTGTGATAATCTGCTCTGTGTGTCCCACTTCCTTCCTGTTCAGGGATGAGGTGCTTGAGCTGGCAATCTCTTCTGGGCTCTGGGTCATCTAGAACATCAGCTGATCAGGTTGGGGTCACTGGAAGTCCAATCCCTTCTTCCTAAGATCTGCTGCAGTGATGACTTTCTGAAGCCAGAACTCTTAGAAGTTGGATGAGAAATGCTGAGGGTAGGATGCATCATGGTGGACCTGGAGGTGGATGAGATGGATGGAATGGATACCAGCACCACGAGCTGCTTGAAGAGTGACTGGGATAGCCCAAACTCGTCTTCTGTTTTGCATATCACCATGGAGCCCAGCTGGCAGTGGTCATTCATGAAGATGAGCTGGTTGACTCCAAGGACTTTAGGGACCATGCACTCTAGCTTAGTGGCTGGTGTGCTCGCCTCAATTAAAATGGGCCTCAGTTGCCCACACCTCCATACACATCTGTGTTCATGAGCAACTCCCTTTCTATGGTTAGCTTTGGCATCAGGTAAGGTTTCTTTTCTGCCAACAAGAACTCCCCAGTCTCTTCATTCATTTGATGCAGCTTCTGGAGCTCCCCATGCTCTCCATGTTCCTGATCTGGTTGTGCAGGGACAGAAATGATACTGAGTCCTGATGCAGAACAGCATGATTTTCAGCCTGGTCTGGTAGATCGTCTTGCTCAGCCAATCTATGATTATATTACGTGGGGCACAGAGAAGCAGGGGAGCATTGCTTTGCCCAGCCAGGTAGTAGCTGATGGTGGCCAAGGTAACCATCTTCCTGATGCCTGGTATGTCTTGTATCAGGCTCATTGATCTTTTTTGCGCAGTCTGAAGAGTGGTTCCAGTTGGGGAGTCCTTGTGCCTTAAAGTTCTTGGGCAGCTGAGATCTGATGATAATGTCCTCCAGCTGCCATCTGTTGTAGTCCCACATGGAGGTCTCCTCCAATGAGGTTGACTCCCACCTGAAATCCATCTGCAAGTTTTGATCGCCACGACATGCCCGAACTGCTCTGCAGCTCACTGGTGAGGTCATCACCATAATTAACAGGGACCTTGATGACATGGCTTCATCTCTTGCCATAGGGGATACCAAACCACGTTTCCTTTGCAAGCAAGCATATCTTGTTCCCTTGATTAAGCCACATATCTCAACCAAATTATGACTACATTATCTTCACCAGAGGATTGATATTCAGTGTTGGGCCAAGTAAAGTAGGCATTTGTCTTCTTGTTAAGGACTAGGTCCTACCTGATGGTGATGTTGCGCTGAGACTGGGGCTCTTTTTGGTTTCTCATCATCGTTGGCTGGCACCTGGACAAGGGTGCTTGTAAGTGCACGTGCAGGAGAGTAAGATAAAGTCCTTGTCCCACCCCTGGAATGTGTCCATGTGGGCAAGGCCAGGTGTCCAAAACTATTCTTCTGGCATCCCACATGGCCCTAACTAAAGTATGATATGAGGTCATTCTCATAGGCAACTCAAAGGCCCTGTCCTCCCAGGTGCTCTGGGACAAGGTGGGACCCTTGTCCCACCCCTGGAATGTGTCCAGTGCTTTGCCCTGGTGCTGGTAAGCCTCCTATGCAGGAGCTTAGGGGCTCTTCTCCACTTCCTACTTCTCTAGGTCCTTCACGCTGGCAGAAGGATTTTCCTTGCGTTCGGCACACCTCCGAGTTGTTGACTGATCTGTGGAGCGGGGATGTGCCCAGCCCATAGCTACTCTTGCTCAGAAGGGATTTCCATTAGCACCGGAAGCAGCAGTCCTAGATCACGCGCTGCGGCTCCGCGCTATCCCCGCTGATGTACTTGAAGCTTTTTCTGACTGGCACAGGGTGGTCCACACAGCCGCACCTTCAGCAATAATGAAGCCGTGGAGGAAGACATTGTGGGAGCCACTGGAACCCTCCGGAGCCAGTTCCTGGAGAAGCCCATCTTAGTGGCAAGTCACCTCTTGGCACCCCGGGAGGTGACTTACAGTGCGGCTGTCAGAAGTTAAACGAGGTGGAGGGTTGCATACCCACATCTTGCCGGTGTTACAGTAGGTCACGCAAGCAGTACTGTGTATTCTGCTCGGTGAACAAGCAGCTGGTCGTGACCGCACTGTCATCTACGGACCTGGGACGCAGGGTGCCTTGAGTACCCCGATCCGTGCCTGTTGCTGTCACGGTCACGGCGCCCCGCCCGTGTGCATGAGAGGGACGGTGGCAGTCACTTCCTGACCTGGGAACTTCTGCGCCTGGCTTGGAAGGATGCAGTTCATGAACTTGAACACAGCCATGCAGCTGAGTTACTCATCCTTCTTGGTGTCCGGCAGCGTGAGCATCTGTGAACTGGGACCCTAGACCTCCGCTCGGGAGCCCCCAGCCCGGCTCCGCCCCACCCTGGAGACAGCCAAGAGCGCTCATACCCTTAGACTAGACGGAAACGCTCGTGAAGGTGGGGGTGGGGGAGCAAGCGGTGCCCACAAAGTCGCCACCCACCAGCCGCTCACATCCCTGCAGAAACCTGAGCTGCTGCTACCACCACCTGCTATGAGTACTTTTAATTTTACCTCTTCTGGCAGGTGCGAGGTGGCCTCGATAGCATTCCTGACTCCAGACGTTGTTGTTTTTTAATCTAAGTTTTAGAATTTCCATTTTGTTCTTTTGATGTAAGTTCCAGTTTTCTGGTTAATTTTTCCATCTTGTCATCACTTGTGATACACTAATCACAGTTAAAATCTAGTATCTGGGTCACCTGTGTGTCAGTTTTCATTGCCTTTTTTTCCTTATCCTTTATTTTGTATTCCTGGGAAAATTTTTTGTTGTTGTTGAATTGTGGAAATTATATATAAAAATTACAGAGGTTCTGGAAAAAAGTTATCTTTCTCTAGAGAGGATTTCTTTAGCTTCTGACAGGCAATTAGAGTAGGCAGGGATAACTTTAATCCAAACAGATTGAGCTGATTCACAGCTGGGTTTCATTCTTTGTAAGGCTGGTCGATTTCTTTCTTTCCTTTTTTTTTTTAGTAGTTTTTCCCCCAGTTTTTATTGAGAAATAATTGACCTACATCACTGCATAAGTTTAAGGCATACAGCTGATGGCTTGATTTACATTTATTGTGATTAGTGCAATAGGTTCAGTTAACATTTATCTTCTCGTATAAATAGAATACAATGAAAAGAAAGAAAATAAGAAAAAAAAATCCTTGTACTAGGAGCTCTTAAGATTTCCTGTTAACAACTCTCCTATATACGTATAGCAGTATTAGCTACAGTCATCATATTAAATGCTACACCCATAGAACTTGTTTATCTTAAACTGAAAATCTGTACCTTTCGATCACCTTCCCACCTTCTTCCAGTCCACCCCAACCCCTTCCCCCACCCTCTATCTTTGGTAATCACAAGTCTGATCTGTTCTTCTGTGTTTCTTTCTTCTTTTTTAAAAAGATTTTGTATAAGTGAGAGCATACAGTATTTGCCTTTTTCGTCTGACTTATTTCGCTCTGCATAATGACTTCAAGGTCTATCCATGTTGTCACAAATGGTAGGATTTCCTTGGGTTTTTTTTGTTGTTGTTATGGGGAATAGTATTTCGTGTGTGTGTGTGTGTGTATCACAATTTAATTATCCATCCATTGATGGGTACTGAGTTTGTTTCCATGTCTTGGCGATTGATTGTAAATAATGCTGCTGTGAACATGGGGGTGAAGAACTCTTTTCAAGTTAGTTCATTTCCTTTGGATATATTCCCGTGGAATTTTTAGACCATATTGTAGTTCTTTTTAATCTTCAGATTATTCTCCATACAGTTTTCCCCTATAGTGGCTGTACAGATTTACATTGTCAAGCAGTGTAAACAGTGTACAAGGGCTCCCTTTTCCCCATATCTATGCGAGTATTTGTCTCTAGTCTTCTTAGTGATGGCCATTCTAATAAGGTGCAAGGTAGTATCTCATTGTGGTTTTAATTTAGATTTTCCTAATGAGTAGTGGTGTCAAAGATCAGGATAATCTATGTCTAGTTTAACTTCACTCTTAGACTATAACCCTTCTGGTGTTCAACTGAAAATTTGTTGTATTTTTTTTTTTAATTTTATTTTTTATAAACATATATTTTTATCCCCAGGGGTACAGGTCTGTGAATCGCCAGGTTTACACACTTCACAGCACTCACCATAGCACATACCCTCCCCAATGTCCATAATCCCACCCCCCCCAACCCCCCTCCCCCCATTAACCCTCAGTTTGTTTTGTGAGATTAAGAGTCACTTATGGTTTGTCTCCCTCCCAATCCCATCTTGTTTCATTTACTCTTCTCCTACCCCCTTAACCCCCCATGTTGCATCTCCTCTCCCTCATATCAGGGAGATCATATGATAGTTGTCTTTCTCCAATTGACTTATTTCGCTAAGCATGATACCCTCTGGTTCCATCCACGTCGTCGCAAATGGCAAGATTTCATTTCTTTTGATGGCTGCATAGTATTCCATTGTGTATATATACCACATCTTCTTTATCCATTCATCTGTTGATGGACATCTAGGTTCTTTCCATAGTTTGGCTATTGTAGACATTGCTGCTACAAACATTCGGGTGCACGTGCCCCTTCGGATCACTACGTTTGTATCTTTAGGGTAAATACCCAGCAGTGCAATTGCTGGGTCATAGGGTAGTTCTATTTTCAACATTTTGAGGAACCTCCATGCTGTTTTCCAGAGTGGTTGCACCAGCTCGTATTCCCACCAACAGTGTAGGAGGGTTCCCCTTTCTCCGCATCCTCGCCAGCATCTGTCATTTCCTGACTTGTTAATTTTAGCCATTCTGACTGGTGTGAGGTGGTATCTCATTGTGGTTTTGATTTGTATTTCCCTGATGCCGAGTGATATGGAGCACTTTTTCATGTGTCTGTTGGCCATCTGGATGTCTTCTTTGCAGAAATGTCTGTTCATGTCCTCTGCCCATTTCTTGATTGGATTATTTGTTCTTTGGGTGTTGAGTTTGCTAAGTTCTTTATAGATTTTGGACACTAGCCCTTTATCTGATATGTCATTTGCAAATATCTTCTCCCATTCTGTCAGTTGTCTTTTGGTTTTGTTAACTGTTTCCTTTGCTGTGCAAAAGCTTTTGATCTTGATAAAATCCCAATAGTTCATTTTTGCCCTTGCTTCCCTTGCCTTTGGCGATGTTCCTAGAAAGATGTTGCTGCGGCTGAGGTCGAAGAGGTTGCTGCCTGTGTTCTCCTCAAGGATTTTGATGGATTCCTTTCTCACATTGAGATCCTTCATTCATTTTGAGTCTATTTTCGTGTGTGGTGTAAGGAAATGATCCAATTTCATTTTTCTGCATGTGGCTGTCCAATTTTCCCAACACCATTTGTTGAAGAGGCTGTCTTTTTTCCATTGGATATTCTGTCCTGCTTTGTCGAAGATGAGTTGACCATAGAGTTGAGGGTCTATTTCTGGGCTCTCTATTCTGTTCCATTGATCTATGTGTCTGTTTTTGTGCCAGTACCATGCTGTCTTGATGATGACAGCTTTGTAATAGAGCTTGAAGTCCGGAATTGTGATGCCACCAACTTTGGCTTTCTTTTTCAATATTGCTTTGGCTATTCGAGGTCTTTTCTGGTTCCATATAAATTTTAGGATTATTTGTTCCATTTCTTTGAAAAAAATGGATGGTACTTTGATAGGAATTGCATTAAATGTGTAGATTGCTTTAGGTAGCATAGACATTTTCACAATATTTATTCTTCCAATCCAGGAGCATGGAACATTTTTCCATTTCTTTGTGTCTTCCTCAATTTCTTTCATGAGTACTTTATAGTTTTCTGTGTATAGATTCTTAGTCTCTTTGGTTAGATTTATTCCTAGGTATCTTATAGTTTTGGGTGCAATTGTAAATGGGATGGACTCCTTAATTTCTCTTTCTTCTGTCTTGTTGTTGGTATAGAGAAATGCAACTGATTTCTGGGCATTGATTTTATATCCTGACACTTGACTGAATTCCTGTACAAGTTCTAGCAGTTTTGGAGTGGAGTCTTTTGGGTTTTCCACATATAGTATCCTATCATCTGCAAAGAGTGATAGTTTGACTTCTTCTTTGCTGATTTGGATGCCTTTAATTTCCTTTTGTTGTCTGATTGCTGAGGCTAGGACTTCTAGTACTATGTTGAATAGCAGTGGTGATAACGGACATCCCTGCCATGTTCCTGACCTTAGCGGAAAAGCTTTCAGTTTTTCTCCATTGAGAATGATATCTGCAGTGGGTTTTTCATAGATGGCTTTGATAATATTGAGGTATGTGCCCTCTATCCCTACACTTTGAAGAGTTTTGATCAGGAAGGGATGCTGTACTTTGTCAAATGCTTTTTCAGCATCTATGGAGAGTATCATATGGTTCTTGTTCTTTCTTTTATTAATGTGTTGTATCACATTGATTGATTTGCGGATGTTGAACCAACCTTGCAGCCCAGAAATAAATCCCACTTGGTCGTGGTGAATAATCCTTTTAATGTACTGTTGAATCCTATTGGCTAGTATTTTGGCGAGAATTTTTGCATCTGTGTTCATCAAGGATATTGGTCTGTAGTTCTCTTTTTTGATGGGATCCTTGTCTGGTTTTGGGATCAAGGTGATGCTGGCCTCATAAAATGAGTTTGGAAGTTTTCCTTCCATTTCTATTTTTTGGAACAGTTTCAGGAGAATAGGAATTAGTTCTTCTTTAAATGTTTGGTAGAATTCCCCCGGGAAGCCATCTGGCCCTGGGCTTTTGTTTGTTTGGAGATTTTTGATGACTGTTTCAATCTCCTTACTGCTTATGGGTCTGTTCAGGCTTTCTCTTTCTTCCTGGTTCAGTTGTGGTAGTTTATATGTCTCTAGGAATGCATCCATTTCTTCCAGATTGTCAAATTTGTTGGCGTAGAGTTGCTCATAGTATGTTCTTATAATTGTCTGTATTTCTTTGGTGTTCGTTGTGATCTCTCCTCTTTCATTCATGATTTTATTTACTTGGGTCCTTTCTCTTTTCTTTTTGATAAGTCTGGCCAGGGGTTTATCGATCTTATTAATTCTTTCAAAGAACCAGCTCCTAGTTTCGTTGATTTGTTCTATTGTTTTTTTGGTTTCTATTTCATTGATTTCTGCTCTGATCTTTATGATTTCTCTTCTCCTGCTGGGTTTAGGGTTTCTTTCTTGTTCTTTCTCCAGCTCCTTTAGCTGTAGGGTTAGGTTGTGTACCTGAGACCTTTCTTGTTTCTTGAGAAAGGCTTGTACTGCTATATATTTTCCTCTCAGGACTGCCTTTGTTGTGTCCCACAGATTTTGAACCGTTGTGTTTTCATTCTCTTTTGTTTCCATGAATTTTTTCAACTCTTCTTTAATTTCCTGGTTGACCCATTCATTCTTTAGAAGGATGCTGTTTAGTCTCCATGTATTTGGGTTCTTTCCAAATTTCCTCTTGTGATTGAGTTCTAGCTTCAGAGCATTGTGGTCTGAAAATATGCAGGGAATGATTCCAATCTTTTGATAACGGTTGAGACCTGATTTAGGACCGAGAATGTGATGTATTCTGGAGAATGTTCCATGTGCACTAGAGAAGAATGTGTATTCTGTTGCTTTGGGATGAAATGTTCTGAATATATCTGTGATGTCCATCTGGCCCAGTGTGTCATTTAAGGCCTTTATTTCCTTGTTGATCTTTTGCTTGGATGATCTGTCCATTTCAGTGAGGGGAGTGTTAAAGTCCCCTACGATTATTGTATTATTGTCAATGTGTTTCTTTGATTTTGTTATTAATTGGTTTATATAGTTGGCTGCTCCCACGTTAGGGGCATAGATATTTAAAATTGTTAGATCTTCTTGTTGGACAGTTCCTTTGAGTATGATATAGTGTCCTTCCTCATCTCTTATTATAGTCTTTGGCTTAAAATCTAATTGATCTGATATAAGGATTGCCACTCCTGCTTTTTTCTGATGTCCATTAGCATGGTAAATTGTTTTCCACCCCCTCACTTTAAATCTGGAGGTGTCTTCAGGTTTAAGATGAGTTTCTTGTAGGCAACATATAGATAGGTTTTGTTTTTTTATCCATTCTGATACCCTGTGTCTTTTGATTGGGGCATTTAGCCCATTAACATTCAGGGTAACTCTTGAGAGATATGAATTTAGTGCCATTGTATTGCCTGTAAGGTGACTGTTCTTGTATATTGTCTCTGTTTCTTTCTGATCTACTACTTTTAGGGTCTCTCTTTGCTTAGAGGACCCCTTTCAATATTTCCTGTAGAGCTGGTTTGGTATTTGCAAATTCTTTCAGTTTTTGTTTGTCCTGGAAGCTTTTAATCTCTCCTTCTATTTTCAATGATAGCCTAGCTGGATATACTATTCTTGGCTTCATGTTTTTCTCATTTAGTACTCTGAATATATCATGCCAGCTCTTTCTGGCCTGCCAGGTCTCTGTGGATAAGTCTGCTGCCAATCTAATATTTTTACCATTGTATGTTACAGACTTCTTTTCCCGGGCTGCTTTCAGGATCTTCTCTTTGTCACTAAGACTTGTAAATTTTACTATTAGGTGACGGGGTGTGAACCTATTCTTATTGATTTTGAGGGGGGTTCTCTGCACCTCCTGGATTTTGATGCTTGTTCCCTTTGCCATATTGGGGAAATTCTCTCCAATAATTCTCTCCAATATACCTTCTGCTCCCCTCTCTGTTTCCTCTTCTTCTGGAATCCCAATTATTCTAATGTTGTTTCGTCTTATGGTGTCACTTATCTCTCGAATTCTCCCCTCGTGGTCCAGTAGCTGTTTGTCCCTCTTTTGCTCAGCTTCTTTATTCTCTGTCATTTGGTCTTCTATATCGCTAATTCTTTCTTCTGCCTCATTTATCCTAGCAGTGAGAGCCTCCATTTTTTATTGCACCTCATTAATAGCTTTTTTGATTTCAACTTGGTTAGATTTTAGTTCTTTTATTTCTCTAGAAAGGGCTTTTATATCTCCCGAGAGGGTTTCTCTAATATCTTCCATGCCTTTTTCGAGCCCGCCTAGAACCTTGAGAATCGTCATTCTGAACTCTAGATCTGACATATTACCAATGTCTGTATTGATTAGGTCCCTAGCCTTTGGTACTGCCTCTTGTTCTTTTTTTTGTGGTGAATTTTTCCGCCTTGTCATTTTGTCCAGATAAGAGTATATGAAGGAGCAAGTAAAATACTAAAAGGTTGGCAACAACCCAAGGAAAATATGCTTTAGCCAAATCAGAAGAGATCCCAAATCGTGAGGGGGGAGAAAGGGGATAAAAAGAGGTTCAGAAAGAAGAAAAAAAAAAAAAAAAAAGAAAAAAATAAAAAAAAGAAAACAAATAAAGAAAAAATATAAAAAGGAAAAAATATATATATATATTAGATAAACTAGTTAAAAAACGTTAAAAAAGAAAAGGGTAAAAGTTAAAAAAATTTAGCAGAAGAAGAAAAATAAATTGAAAAAGAAAAAAAATTAAATTAACTGCAAGGCTAAAGAATCATGGGGAGAAAGCCATGAGTTCCGTGCTTTGCTTTCTCCTCCTTTGGAATTCTGCTGCTCTCCTTGGTATTGAAACTGCACTCCTTGGTAGGTGAACTTGGTCCTGGCTGGGCTTCTTGTTGATCTTCTGGGGGAGGGGCCTGTTGTAGTGATTCTCGAGTGTCTTTGCCCCGGGCGGAGTTGCACCGCCCTTACCAGGGGCCGGGCTGAGTAATCCGCTCGGGTTTGCTTTGGGGAGCTTTTGTTCCCTGAGCGCTTTCCGTAGAGTTCCGGAGGGCGGGAATGAAGATGGCGGCCTCCCGGTCTCCAGCCTGGAGGAGCCGAGAGCCCGGGGCCCCACTCCTCAGTGCGCCCTCAGAGAACAGCGCCAATTTACTCCCGTCACCCTGCCTCCGGCCGCGCTCCAAGCTGACCGAGCCTGCGACCGGTTCAAGGTAACCCCGAGCTTAGAGCTCACTCCTCGGCTCTGTCTCTGTAGCCGGCTTCCCCGTTCTAATACCTGTAAGCTCTGCGACACTCAGACACCCCCGATCCTTCTGTGACCCTGTGGGACCTGAGGCCACGCTGACCCTGCGTGGGCTTCACCCCGGTTAAGCCTCTGGAGCGATGTCCCTCAACGGAACAGACTTAAAAGTCCCGATTTTGTGCTCCGTTGCTCCGCCGCTTGCCGGGAGCTGGCCCCTCCCCCCGTGTTCTATCTTCCCGTCGCTTTGGATTCACTTCTCCGCCAGTCCTGCCTTTCAGAAAGTGGTTGATTTTCTGTTTCTAGAGTTGCTGTTCTTCTTCTCTTCGATCTCCCGTTGGATTTGTAGGTGTTTGCAATCTTTAGATAAGCTATCTAGCTGATCTCCCGCTACCTGAAGTAGTCTCAGCTGCTACTTCTCTGCCATCTTGACTCCTCCCCCTGTTGTTGTATTTTTTTTTTAACAGAACCTTATATTTGTCCAAACTATTAGATAGACAGGATGAAGAGGCTTCGAGTATAAAGAGTACAGTGTTTGGGCTTTGAGTAGTGTATCATAGAATCAGGAAGTCATTCATTCAGGTTAAAATGAGACATATTCACAGTTGTGTTATAATTTGAATTGAAAGAAAATTTAGAGCCTTCTCGCCAAAATGAATTTAGGGAAATACTGTAAATGTTTTTAAAAATGTGAAGATATAATCTGTGAACACATAGAGGTTCAGAGTAGACAAATGGGAACTGCAGAAGAGTCAAATGAAATTTGAGAAATGAGATGAGAAATTCACTGGAGGTCACAACAACAGATTGGACGGTGAGAAAAGACCTGTGAACCTGCAGACAAGTCAGTAGAAATAAGCCAAAACAAAGCCCAGAGTGAAAAAAATGAAAAGAGCCTTTGACCTCTTTATCAGAGGACAATATCAAGACATCAGACATACCAGAAATTGGAATCATAGAATGGCGGGGGTAGATTGCATAGAGAAAAGTATATTGAGAAAAAAAAGGTGGAATTTTATGAATTAAAAGAATTTATGAATGCTTAATTATTTTTTTAACATAACAGCTCAGTATGATTTGCAGGGCGAACTTTTCTTATCTAGCAAAGTGATTTGCCATTTGAAAGTGGGCGTTAAAGTTTATTCAGATATAATTGACCAAAACAAGTGCACACATTCTAAGTACACAATTCAGTAAGTTTCGATATATGAAGATGCCCCCCTCCACATTTACATCTGCCCATTTGTAATTCCTTTTGCTGATCCCTCTCCCTGGTTCCAGGCAAGCAGTGGTCTGTTCTGTCACTAAGGGTGAATTTACATTTTCTAGAATTTCACATACCTGGAATAACCGTGGTATATGCTTCTTTTTTGAATTTTTTTCTTTTAACCCATAATTTTTTGGAGGTTGATCCTTGTATCTACTGGTAGTTGGTTCTTATTTATTGCTAAGTAATACAAATCCCTTTAACGAACTACTAGAAGCTGGTAGAATTAAGGTGTGGTGCTAGAAGGGTGTTTACCTCTAGCAGAAGAGTGAGGACAGGAATTGGGAAGGGCCTGGAGGGAAGTTTCTGCAGTGTGGTTGCTGTTTATAGGGCGTGCACATTTGTCAGAATCCATCCGACTGTATTCTTAAGATAGACTGTATTCTTAAGATAGACGCATTTCACTGTGTGTGATTTGTACATCAGGAAGAGGAAAAAAAGGCAGTGAAGGAAAGAGAACCAGGGACACTGCCCAGTTGTCATCGTTGTTGATACTCTTGTGTGCCTGAGTCAGAGATTTATTTTTCACATTTTCTGGTTAGCCAGAAGTACTATCTTTGGACATATTTTTAAAGCATTTCCCTATGATTTTACTCTTTTGTGAAGGCAAATTTAAGAAAAGTGTATTTTATGACAGCTTTTATCAAAACACTCTACAGCAGTCATTACTGCTCCCAGGCTGTTCCTATGGAAATGAAATCTCTGCCCCAAACTGAGGATATCTATGATAATGCCCAATATGTTATATACTAAATTGGAGTTGCTAATGTTGAGGCATCATTTTAATGATTTCTTTCTTTCTTAGCAAAATGTGATAAAATACTATGCATTCCTTCCATCAGAGAGACTTAAATTTTGTCATAAAAATGAAGAGACAGGGCACCTAGGTAGCAGTCCGTTAAGCATCTGCCTTCGGCTCAGGTCATGATCTCAGGGTCCTGGGATCGAGTCCCCCATTGGGTTCTCCACTCATTGGCCAGTCTGCTTCTCCCTCTCTCTCTGTGTTCTCTCTCACTTTTGCCCTCTCTCAATAAATAAATAAAATCTTAAAAAAAAAAAAAAGAGCGAGCGAGAGAGAGACGTTCAAACTATTCGAACTAACTAGCCTATTTTTATTAAATGGCAATTAATGGAAGCTTGGCTGTTCATTTATACACTTAAAGTGTTATTATCAACTTTCTTTTAGAGTAGGTGTAAGATTTTTTGTGCTTTATCTACTCCCAGATACTTGTGGTCTTTCTTTCTTTCTTTTTTTTTTTAAGATTTTATTTATTTATTTGAGAGAGAGACAGTGAGAGAGAGCATGAGAGGGGAGAAAGAGGGAGAAGCAGACTCTCCAAGGAGCAGGGAGCCCGATGTGGGACTTGATCCCAGGACCCTGGGATCATGACCTGAGCTGAAGGCAGTCGCTTAACCAACTGAGCCACCCAGGTGCCCCAATTGTGGTCTTTCTAATAATAAATACTAATTTGTGTAGAAAAGTGATTATATTTTGTATATGACTTGATACACATAATAAACATATTCCATCAGGCTGTATATAATTAAGCTGGGAATATTACTGACTATACTCGGTATTCAGTATCACACTCAGTATTAGACTCAATATTAAGCTAACTATAAATGAAGTTAAGGGTGTTGGCTTTATCAGAACCTGCTGGTGCCTGGACCAGCTCTTGTACCAGACACTTTCCTGAGAATGTTCAATCTACTGTTTGATTTAAATACCATTCATTGCAACTGAGAAAAAATGTACAGTTGAGTGTCCAAGTGTATTTGAAAAATAATTAATCAGCCAAACAAATCTATAGTGCCCCTGTCTTGAGTTTTGCTTCTGTAGGGTTTGGATCATTATGACATTACAATTAAAACTGCAGAACAATAATCCCCATTTAGTGATAATTTATCTCCATGTCTGCTCTCCTTACCTCAAAATTCCATCATCTGATGATCTGAATTATTCAGGGTGGGGCCAAGACCCTCATTGCATGATACTTTCATGCTACTGAGAAATCCAGCATCACTGTCTTGAATGGAGGGAACGCTGAAGATACCACTTCCCTTTGCTCCTAGAAAATTTTCAAACTGTTTGGCTTATCAGCTCCTCTGAAGAATAGCCTCTTTTCTTTTCTTTTCTTTTAGTTTTGGGAGGGGAGGGGCAGAGGGAGAGAGAATCGTAAGCAGGTTCCTCGTCCAGCCTGGAGTCAGACATGGGGCTCAGTCTCACAACCCTGAGATCATGACCTGAGCCAAAAATAGAGTTGGACACTTCACCAACAGAACCAACCAGGTGCTCCAAGAGTGGCCCCTTTCTGTACCCTGCTCTTGCTTCTGCCTCTCCCCACTTGCTCACCCCTCCAGTTGCTCAGATACTCTCTTTGGCCCCAGGGACCAACAAACTCATTCTTGGGTGTTGGTAATTAGAACGTTCTTCATCAGATAATCCATCCACAAGGCTGGATCTTTCTTATCCCGGAGTCTCAGCTTAAATGGGACTTCTTTTTATTTTTTCTCCACTTTATTGAAGTAGAACTAACAAACACACACCAATATTTGAAGGTATACAATGTGATGTTTTGAGATACATTACATTGTGGCAATGAGCACCTCAATCAAGGTGATTTAAGATATCCAACACCTTACGTGGTTATCACTGTATGTGTGTGTGTGTGTGTGTGTGTGTGGTGAGAACTCTGAAGACCAACTCTCTTGGCAAATTTCAGGTATACAACAGAGTATTGTTAACTACAGTCACTGTGCCATAGATCCCTAGCAGTTACTCATCCCCCCCGTAACTGAAAGTTTTTACTCTGACCGACATCTCATTTCCACCACCTCTTAGTCCTCGGCAACCACCATTCCACTCTGTGCTTTTATGAGTTTGACTTTTTTAGCTTTCACATAGAAGTGAGATCATGCAGTATTTACCTTTCTGTGTGTGGGTTATTTCACTTAGCATAATGTCTTCCAGGTTCATCCATGTTGCTATAAATGGCAGGATTGTGTGTGTGTGTGTGTGTGTGTGTGTGTGCGTGCGTGAGAGAGAGAAGCCTCCAAAAGCTTCTTGTGTTATGGTCCTTCTTTCTACTTCCTGTCATTTTTTATAAATTTACCTGTATGATTACATGTATTGTTATGTTTATGAAACTCATAAGTCTTCCTTAATTTGTCTGTTGACTTGTTTGCACCTTTTCTGTCTCCTTCTATTGAAACAGAAGAAGGGTTGTGCACTGGCCAACTCCAGGGGGTCCTGTTGCATTGTGGTTTTATGTCATCTGTGCCCCCCCCAGAGCAGGGCTGGATAAATCTACACAGCCTCCCACAGTGGGTCTCAGTAACAGCCAGAGCTCATAGTAAAAGCTGTTATTCTTAGTCCCTAAAACAGTGCCTGGCACACGGCAGGTGCTCCAAAAATATTTGTTGAAAAATGAACTCCTGAATTTATGCTTTCAAGGGACTAAGGGAGTTAGTGATTTTTTTTCAGTTATAATCTTTTCCATTTGTGTTCATATGCTGATTTCTTTCAAAAAACAAAAACAAAAAAACCCACCACCACCACTAATAAAAATAACCCAAACCCGACATTGACTACCCAGTGAAAAGAACCAAACTTCTAATAAAAATCAGAAAGAATCAGTGACCTAACTGAATTGCTTAAGAATGATGTGCTCATGTTACTGATACTTGAGTTTAATATGAATGATTATGGACAGAATGTATTTCTTTATCTTTGCCATTAACATTTGGATATGTATTTGTGTTTAACCATTAATAACTAATGTGCTACCAGTAAGGGATATTACCCATCTTTGTAAATCTTTTGGGATAAGACCACTTTGCTAGGTAGATTGGATTTCCAAATAATCTGTATGAGTCTTTGAAATGAGAAATATTCCTCATTCTCAAACACTACATATGTTAAAAATAATACCACATTTTATTTAAAAGGAGGAAGAACATTTTCTTCCAAAATTCCAAGCACACACAACCATATAGATGCACCAGGCACGTCTGGATTGGCGAACTTGATGTTAACGGGACCAGGATTATAAAATTTAAAATAGATTCTCTGTCACGTAATGTCTTTTGAGCCACTTTTAGTGTAGAGATCCGGCACGAAATCTTTTCCACAGTTTTCCGAGCAGCTTTTAAACACTGCAGGGTTGGATTTTTTTTTTCATCCTCTCTTGTCTTTGGACCTGGTGCTTGAAGGCATATGAGCCCTTGGGGCCAAGGAGGGAAGGCTGCCCCATCTGATGGGTCATTGAGCCTGGGGACATGTATTTCTTTCACTGGAATTGACAACCACCAGGAAAAGCCAACCCCTTCGCCTTCCAAGCCCATCTACAAAATGCAAATGCTGCAGCTCCCGTATTTAAAAAAAAAAAAAAAGGAGAAAAGAAAGAAATCGACATTTTATTACACTTCGGCATTTCCTCCTTTTTCTCTGTGGTATCATTTGAAGTCTGCTTTTTAAAACAGAAGTTGAACAAATGAATCCTTCTGTCCTCACTTCCAGTTGTCAGCAGTGTTCAGTGTGAGATGAAATAAATTGCCCAGCCCTTTCATCTTCTATAATCAGCTCTGCACAGCTGAGTACACCCCCAGCCCTGCGCCGTCCCTGCCGGGGCGCTCACTCCGCCAAACAGGAAGTCGAGTGGACTTACTTGGCTTCCCTCCTTGCCGGCTTCCTTGCCTCTTCACCTCCTTTCTCCCTGTCTGCACGACGACTGTGCCATGGATTTTGTGGAGGAAAGAAGGGGTGGGGAGTAGCATCATTTTTTTCAAGGCATATCTGACCTAAGGATCCTTCGCTGATTGTTTTTTTTTTCACCCTCCGGCTGGCTCAACTGTAGCATGACGGCTGTAGTCCCATGCCTATCCACCCTATGTACAGATGGGAAGATGTCAGGGGTGGGGGAGGAAACCTTGAACTGTACCTCGACCATGCCAGAGTGCTTTGTTATTAAAAGCAGAGAAGCTCCACGTTTATACGGATGTCAGCCACGCAGGACATCCACGAAGAGGAACTCGCTGCAGGTGCTCTCTTTCTAGCCCCCAGACTAGCTGGGAGTCTATTAGGGAACAAAGCAGAGGGTAGAGCTTGACGGAGGGGCAGCGACAAGTACCTGCTAGTCTGGGGAGCTGTTTTGTTGGTTTCTGTGTTTTGCCAGGAACTGACTCCTTTGTCAGACTCTCCCTTGTGTCCTCCATGCGTTTCTGGTGAGGCTGGCAGTCCCTGATTCCTCTTCCTCCCCCTTGTCCTCCACCTGCTCCTAGGAGAGGCAATGCGGACGTAATGAGCCAGCCTTTACTAGGCATCTGGCTCTGTAGTCAGTGCCTTCCGTGTATTAGATCAGTTACTTGTGCAACAAAACGACGAGATAGGTACAACTGATTGCCTCCATTCTTCAGATGAGGATACTGAGGCACAGTCCGCTAAACAACTCACCTTATGGGCAGGCAGATGACCTGTATGGCAGCCTCCTGGGCCAAGAGGTTAGTTCAGGGTCGGGCCCGTGGCCCGGTGGGAGAGCAGTGGTGCAGGTGGAGAGGTGCTCGTGCTGGCTTCCTACATGGATTACCCAGCCGTGCTGGCGGCGGGGTGGGGGGGGGGGGGGCTGGACTCTTGGTTGCTAGGACGCGGCATGCCCGTCACATGTGAAGATAAAACTGTAATGATATTTATTGAATTGTGGTCTAGTTGTCCCTAAATTCAATTTACATCAGGATGTTTTTGTTTTTTGCTTTAATGTGAGACAGTAGGTTCCTTTTGTTTGCTTAAGCCAATTACACTGGGATTTCTCTTACCAGGGAAAGAAATGTTATTGAGCGATAGTGGTATTTCTAAAGATTCTCAAGTAATGCTGAATGCTCCCCCTCTATCTGGGCCTGCTGTACACTCCCCGCCCCATGGCCCTCTTGAAATCCACATTATCCCTCTGAAAATGATAGGGTCCACTCACCTAAGCTGTCAGCTTCTTAAAACTAAAAGCCTTTCTGAAATGAGAGGGTATGCTGGCCTGGAATCGTGTATTGATCTTTTAAATTTCAACTTAGAAATTTAAATTTTATCTCAAAGGGAAAGGAACTAGAAATGAATTCATGTTTTCCAGCCACTTTCTGGTGAGGGATCAACAACACTTGGAAACCAATTATAACAACAGACCAGAAAAGACAATGCCCAGGGAACGAACGTCTCTATGTGGAGAGCTGGTGGGCTCCAACAGAAAGGAAATATTTCTCCTTGGGCTTTCTTTCAAATTAGCTATTTTCTCAAGACCAGACTCTCTCTCTCTTTTTAAAGAACTCTGGCACTGTGCAGATGAGCTGTGTGGGAACTATACAGTGAACATCTCTCATTGCGACCTCTTCCTTGGCCACGACAAAACGCTCCCAGCTGGGATTACGGAAAAGGGCAAAATGATGGTTGTTCATCCACGGTTTGCAGAGCTGCCTTGTTTCATGGGAGGGAGTTGTGTTGTGATCACTCTGAATGATAGCCCCCAACCCAGTGCCTTGCACACAGCAGCTGACTTTCCTGTGATGGTTAATTTTGCGTGTCAACTTGGCTAGCCACAGGGTGCCCAGATTAAACGTGATTTCTGGATGTGTCTGTGAAGATGTTTCTGGATGAGATTAGCATTTGAATGATGGGCTCTGCAAAATAGATTAGCCTCCTCTGTGTGTGCCTCACTGAGTCTCTTGAGAGTCTCCATAGAACAAAAAGTAGGAGAAGAGGAATTTGCCCCCCTTTTTCCTGCCTGCCTCCTGGATATCTTATATTTTCTTACCTTCAGACTGGGATTTATACCATTGGCTCCCTTGGTTCTCAGGCCTTTGGACTTGGACTGAAATATGCTACTGGCTTTATTGGGTTTCCAGCTTGCTGGTGGCACATCATGGGACTTAGCCTCCATAATACTATGAGCCAATTCTTCATAATAAATCACCATATGTAGAAAATACATATTATATATGAAATATGTACATATGTTATATATATATTAATGTATATAATGGATATATGTGATATATACACATCTACCTAGATGTATATGTAATAGGTATATCTTATGTATAATATGTAATAGGGATATATATATATAAAATATACATTTTATATATAATTCATGTATCCTCTTGGTTCTGTTTTTGTGAAGAATCGTGACGAGTACAATTAATTAAGCACTTCCAGCATCAAGACTTTTTAAAGAACTTCATGCCCGTGATTTTGTTTAAACTTAGTTTGTTCTATATGAAATAGTATTACTATCATGCCCATTTTACAGATATGGAAACCAAGGCACAGAAGTATGAAGTAACGTTAGCACTTAGCAGTCCCCAAGGTATGAAGTGGTAAAACAAGGATTTGGCCCCTCATTTAGCTCCTGAGACCCCCGTTAACCACTGTGTGTTGCAGACTCCTTTTGCATAAGGTACCTCATGAATAGTCAATGAACTGAATTGAAAGTTTTGAATTTACATGTGGCTTGACTAGCAAGAAAACAGGCCTTTTGTGTTACGAAAAATAAATTCGCCCCCAGGTTATGAGAAGTAGCCACAGTCAAAATTCCTCCATTCTCCTGAGGCTTTAATGACCTTAAGATAGCTCCAGTCCCCAGAATTACTTTACTGTCATTAGCATACATAATTAAATATCTGTTAGGAAAATTAATATATTTAAATTTGTTTAAAATTAAGCTGACCACTAATAGCTCTGCTCATCAGTAGAGACTTTGTTATTTTACAGTTTAAGAATATTTTAATGGCCAATAAAATTGCTCCCTAGATCCTAGCAGTATTCAGATTTTGAAATTATAGCCGAAGATACTGTTAATCATTCCTAAATTACCAACTGCTCACTATTAAACTCTAAATTGTCTAGCTGATCTGTACATTTGAGGAAAGTAATAAATATGACTTCCCCAGAGGTAGATTAATAGGCAGGACAGGTATGCCTTATATAGTCGTATATACATTTAATGCACAGATGGCCAAAGCATGGAGACCCACTGTGATGTCTCTATATGGGTATCTTCAAATATAAGTCTATGTATTTAGCTAACTTGGAGGGAAGGCATCAAAATTTTGACCATTATCAAGTCAACTCCAGTAATGGTATTATTCAAATGTTTCACTGTATAAATAGAGTTTTATCAAGTTTCCAAAATATATCTATTTCTATTTCCCTTACTTAGCGTGTCTGTTTATGGACAGATGTTTAGCGATGCGTTTCCACTATAAAATATGGCAGAACAGTAGGCCTTTGAATAGATCTCTGATCATTTGGAGATTAAAGATCAATTAAGACCGTTCATCTAAGCTTAAATTATTCTATCAAACACTTTCTAGCTATAAGTCAAAATGGGAGAAGGGTAAAAAAAGACTGTGATTGTAAGATGTTATGGCCTCTGTAGATGAATATAAAGTAATGTATTCTGAGCTCTCGGGATGGAGAGGATGATACCGTTGAATCATGCTTTCTTTGCAAACACATTTAAATACACCAGCAGCACTGTGTCGTCAGTTCCAATCTAGCTAGATCCCTGTTGAGATTGGGGTCACTGTCCTATCCACTTGTGGGGATATTTTCTATGATGGTTAAAAAATCAGACTAAAGGTCCGTTGTTCTCTCTGGCTAACTGTATTGACTCTGAAAATTCCATGATCGTTTTAGAACTCCTTTAAATTCTGCTGACTCAACGTTATAAAATGCCGGTCCCATGCAAGATACCATGCTTGATGCTACAGACAGTACAAAGGTATCAAACAAAGATGTTATCTTTAGGAGTTTATTGAAGCAGGTAGACAGGCACAAATTAATCACAAAATGCACGTGCGCTACAAAAGCCCAATCTATGAGGAACCAAGCAGAGGCAGAGAGTGAGCTTTCTGTTGCAGTGAAGGCAGAATGGCTACAAGGAAATAACAGCAACCTTGAGGTAGACAAACGTTTTGACGTGGGAGGGGGTGGTGGCGAGGAGGTCCCATGAATCTGGGATCTTTTCACATCAACTCCACAAACGTTTTGGCGTGGAGGAAGAGGCACCGAGTGTCAAGGTCAGGAAGAAGATGGACTCATGTGGGAGGCTCACATGCCAGCAATTTCTGTCTATGTGACTTTAATCCTCACCTCTCCTCTTTGGCTTCTCTCTGTGACTTCTTTAAATCACAGTAAACACACTCTGTTTTACTTGGCTTCCTAATGTCTCTAAGCCTCCTGTTCTCGTTTACCAAATAGCGGTAAAGCCCTTAATAAGTGTCACATGGAAACAGCGGACCCTTAGCAACTCCCAGGCTAGGCCTTACTCTCTTCATCTCAAGAGCCAGCTGGCTGTTCCTGGCAGACTTGACTCAGTATGGCCAGGGCAACTTGTAGTTCAGACGTTAGCACCACCAGCATGGCTAGAACCGGAAGCTCCCATCTTGAGATCCTCCCACGTTGAGACCGGGCCTGGATCCAGTCTCGGCTTCCAAAATCCAGGGTTATGCCTTTCAAACTGGCCAGCTCCTCTCCCCTCACTGGTTGTGGGATGCTAGTGAGTCAGTAGTTGAAGATGTGTTGGAGGCAGAACCCAGGTGGAACCATCACTTTCTCCTGGTACTGCGGATGTGCTCCATTTATAACCATTTTGTAATTCAGCCATTGTGTATCCGTGCCCTTTGTGTAGTTGTACTAACCACATCATCTCTTATTTATCTCAAGTAATACAACATTTGTAGTTAACCTACAACTATAAATACCCGGTAGGTTATTACTGTGCTAATTGAATTTAATTTGTTATGAATGAGAAACTCTAGCTATCCAAAGTGAAGTAATTTCTAGAAAGCTGGCCAGCTGCAGCCAGATTCTTTATCTGGCTCTATATCTCTTCTGGCCCTATATCTCTCATCATCTGAAGTCCTTAAAGGCTCAGGAATCTTTGAGAACCATATTTCTTTCTTTCTTTCTTTTTTTATTTTTATTTTTTTTTTCAGTGTTCCAAGATTCATATTTTATGCACCGCACCCAGTGCTCCATGCAATACGGGCCCTCCTTAATACCCACCACCAGGCTCACCCATCTTTCCATACAATCTGTTCTGTTAGAGTTGTGTTATTAGCTTTCTCAGAATAAACATTACATTACAAAAACGATTGTTTCCGTGACAAAATAGGGGGTTTCAGGCTTATAGTCATTACTCCCCCCACCTGACTGTAATGCCTCCATAATTCTTTTTCACCACCAGAAGTAACTTGTTATTGTCATCTAAAAATAATACTTAGGTTCATCGAAGCTGACAAAAACACAAACTGGAATGCTTCCCTATTCATCCTTCATACCACTTGTCAGAAGTTTCTTGGTCATCTTTAAGTTTGATCTTCCAATTGTACTTGTAGCTCAGCTCACCAATGACAAAGATAAACAGAAGGATAAAATAAGTTGTTAAGAAAACAGCCCATAGTCAAACAGTGCAGTAGCATGTTCTTAGTTACATGGAATATGTTTTGTGACTCAGGCGGGGCTGGATCCAGACGCCGAGAACTTATGGACACCATAAGAATCATTAGGACGTTAGTCAAACATAGAGATTCCTGGCCTCATCCCAAACATATCCAATATGGTAGATTTGGGTGGGAAGCAGGAATTTGCGTTTTAAGTTTTTACTTCATCAGATGGTTTTGGTACAGTTTGTTTGCAGAATATTTTGAAGAAAAAAATGCCAAAGTGGCTACTCATAATTAATCAGCCCCTTTATATCCAATTTGAGGGTTTTTTGTTTGTTTGTTTGTTTTTTTTTACTATTAAACTAAGGCTGTAGGAGAAGAGCATGTTTACTTTTGTGACTTGTAATGCAGATCTAAATCTGCAATTGAGAAAAACACTTAAGTGCCCACAGTTTCCTGCGATTTGTCCTTTCATTGACTTTAGGAACCAACCAGAAGCCCTTTGAAGATTTCCAATAGGCTGTGGACCACTCTTTAAAAATCACTTTTCTCAGCTGTCTCAAAAGTATGGCAGAATGCCCAGAAACGGATATTTAACAACCATGGAAATCTATCTGCTTGAAATCTTACAAGTAAAAACAACTTTGGGAAGCCAGTTTCCACTTCATTATTTGGCACTGGATGAAAGTTTCACATCCACACAGGAGATCCACATTCAAAGACAGAGACACTTCGATATTCACGTCGATTTTATTTACTTAAAAATAACAGCCAAAGAATGTGCCGCTGACATTGATGCCTAGCGGCATTTGGTTTGTTTATGCCCTGTCTTGGCTGTGCCCATTATCATGTCTGCATCGTCGGGACATACTGAGAGGAGCCACGCAAACTACAGTCTAATTATAGAGAAGTAGAAAAGCATAAATTTTTGCCTGCAAATGCTGAAATCTTTTAAAGTGAACAAAAGTTACACTTGTTCAGATTGAAAAGCAATAAGTGAATAAGCAAATACATATGAGAAGATCAAAGGATGTAACCTCAGGTGATCTCTACATTTTTATGTTCTTAAAAATTTTATCGGAGTGTAACTGACATGCAATAAACTACACAAAATTAAAGCATATAATCGTGTCAGTTTCGACATAGGTGTACACTTGTGCGTTACCACCGCAGTGAAAGTAATGAACCTACCCATCAATTTCATAGGTTTCTTTGTGCCCTTTTGTTATCTCTCCTCTGCCTCTGTTCATTATCACATAACCACTGATTTATCTTCTGTCTCTACACAGTAGTTTGTTTCCTAAAATATTACATAAATGGAGTCATGTACTTTTTTTGTCTGACTTATTTTATTCTGCAGAGTTATTTCCAAATTCATCCATGTTAATGGCTATATCATCTGTATGCAGTAGTATACTTGGATTTCTTTTGTCCCAACCCTCATGTTGTTCTTGTCATGTAGCTTACTTTTACATATGTCGAAAGACCCACTACGATATTTTTGTTTTCCTTTAAACAGTTTTCTGCTACAAAGATATAAATGAGAAGAACAAAGTATAATTTATCTATTTCGAGGTTTTGAAACTTTCCTTTGAGTCCTCCCACTTGACCCATAGGTTATATAGAAATCCATTGTTTAGCTTACAAGTGTTGGGAGATTTTTCTGTTATTTTTCTAGTTTCTAGTTTTATTTATTTATTTAGGGTTTCTAGTTTTATTTCATTATGTTGGATAATGCACTTGCCATTTTCAATTCTTTGACATTTTGTGGGCCAAGATATGGTCTCTCTTGGTGTATCCATGGACACTTGAAAAACGTGTTATCTGCTCTTTTTGGGTGCAGTGTTCTCAAATATTGATTTGATCCTTCTGTAATCTTGCTAATTTTTTATGTAGCTTCTCTATCCATTGTTGAGAGTCCAGTGTTGATGCATTCATTGTGGGTTTGTCTAATTTTTTAGTTTGACCGATTTTGCTACTTCTATTTTGCAGCTCTGTTGTTTGTTACATAAATCTTTGTACCTTGACCCTTTTATCATTATGTAATGTTTCTCCTTGGGGCTGGTAATTTTATTTTCCTCTGAAAGGTACTGTATTTCAGATTAAGGTAGCCACATGACATATTTTTAATAACCTTTTACTTCCAGCCTGTGTCATTATATTTACAGTGAGTTTCTTGTAGACATCATAGTTGGTTGATTTCTTTTCTTTTAGTCTACTTTGTCAGTCTCTGTCTTTTAAGTAATGAGTTTAAAACGACTTAAACTTAATGTAATTATTGATATGTCCAGGCTTAAGTATGCCATTTTATATATTTTTTTTTGTTCTGTGTTAGCTTCCCACTTTATCTCCGGTGATACCGTGGGGGTTAGATTTGTTACTGGTTGGTCAGGATGAAAAACCTGGTTCCTTCCTTGGCCTTCTCTGATATAGCCCCCAACAAGGGTGTTGTAGCACCTCACAATGTTGGGAACCTAGGCTTTCCACTGGGCCCTTGCTAGTGTAGATTCGGTGGGGCTGTAGTTTTTGTCCGTGATGTCTGGCTGAAGCAGAGAGGATGTTATCGAAAGTTTTCGGTCTTGGTATGCTGCCCCTTTTGATCTTTTGGCTAGGAAGAGGAGATTTTTGTTGAACATTTTTGTTTGTTTGTTTGCACACATTGGTACATTGGGCTTGTTGCTCTTCAGCAACAAGTCCAGGATATACGAGGCACAATTGTTCCTTGGGTTGTCAGTTCTGTAGTTGGTCTGCTTTCTTGTTTTTGCTTTTCAGAGTCTTATGTTTGTTTTATGTTTACTGTCCAGGGTTTGTAGTTGAAGGCAGCAGGAGAAATGGGGAAAAGTCTGCATCTGTTTTCATGGAGTGCTTTTTATTATTATCAGGGGTCATATTTTTCTGCTTCTTTGTATACCTGGTAATTTTTTTTTAAAAAGATTTTATTTATTTATTTGACAGACAGAAATCACAAGTAGGCAGAGAGGCAGGCAGAGAGAGAGAGAGGAAGGGAAGCAGGCTCCCCGCTGAGCAGAGAGCCCGATGCGGGTCTCAATCCCAGGACCCTGGGATCATGACCTGAGCTGAAGGCAGTGGCTTTAACCCACTGAGCCACACAGGCGCCCCTACTTGGTAATTTTTTATTGGATGTCAGACTTTATTTTCATCTCGTTGGTTGCTGGATATTTTGTATTCCTGTAGATATTCTTGAACTTTGTTCGGGGACTCATTTAAGCTACTTGGAAACAGCTTCAGCTATTTGGATCTTACTTTTAAGAGACTGTAGACAGGACTAGAGCACTACTCAGTCTAGAGCTAATTATCCCCCAGGGTTGCTGAAAGACCCTTCTATGTTCCCTGTGTCCCATAAATCTTGATTTTTTTTTTCCCTTCCGGTTCATGGGAACAGGCACCATTTCTAGTCTCGTGTAAGTGCTGGGTACTAATCTCTGTTACTCTGTGAGTGTTCCTTTCCTTAGCCTTGGACAGTTTCTTCACATGAATGTATAGATATAGTACTCATTTGAATACTCCAGGGGACCCTCTGTTGATCTCCAAAGTTCTATCTCTACACACCTTTCTTTTGTCTGGCGTTCTGACTTGCAAACTAGCCACCTTGATCTTTCTGACCGCTCAGCTCTGTATCCACAATTCAGAGATTTTGCTGGGCTCTCCCTTGGTTTTTCCTCCCTGCACTGAAGCCTGGGAAACACTCTTTGAAGCATTAAGCTATGGCAATCATAGGGCTCATCTTCTATTTTTCCCCACCTCTGTGGGATCACTGTTTTTCATTGACTAACGTCCTAGTGAAGACTTGTTTTATATATATATTTTTCATTATTTCAGGTGGGAGGGTAAATCTGGTCTCTGTTACTCCTTTATGGCCAGAAGCTCAATATCTGTTTATGACATCCACCAGGTGTGTAACTGGAATAAAGTATCTCTCAGCCTGCACCCTAGCTCTTTTATCCTATAATTCTTTGGTTTGAAGTTCAAGTCTGTGGAGTGGATGAAGTTCAAGTCTATGCTCTCACTTCTTATATGTGGAACACTTAATCATAAGACAGCCTTTTAAAACCTAACTTAAATAGATTTGCTGGTTACTCTTCTAAGGCCACAATCCCTTATCTGTACCTCTTGGGAGTCAGTTTTATAATTTTCTATTTTAAAAAGGTACGTGTGCCAAATATAACTTTATACCCCAAACTGAGTCTGAGGCAGCACTCTGTAATCAAATACATCCATATTTCTGTAGCAAAACCATGAATATTAGCACTCAGAATAAATAAGGATTATACATAGCCTAATTTCAGTTTAGATGAAGATTTGCTGCCAACTGAGTTTGCCGTTTTTTTTGTTTGTTTGTTTGTTTGTTTTTTAAGGTTTTTAGCTATTTGGTTTGAGAATTTTGGATGAGGAATTATATAGATACATTAACTCCTGTAATTCTCAAAATCATCCTTTGAAATAGGCAGTATACTAATGACCACTTTACAAATGAGAGGAATGAAGCATGGGGAATTAAGTAACTTGCCCAAGCTCACAGAGCCAGAAAGGATAGACCTGGGGTTCAAATCTAGTATCATGGCCTCAGAATCCAAGGTCTTACCTGTTATACATTACTGCCCCTCCTCAAGGAGCATCCCCCTAGGGCATTCCAGGAAGTCAAGGCTGACTTTGAATACTCTTTTGGGGGGGCACTTCTTGGGGACTAGATAATCTGAACTAGGAGGCACTCTCTCTGCAACCATGGTCTAAGGATATGTTTGTACTTGGCTCAGGTCCTGGGTAGACTCTGGTGTGTGTTATGGAAGTTCTTGTATATCCTTCAGGTATACATCAGGATGTTTGGGTGCCTGATCTGAACCTGAGACTGCTGTACCTGAGTTCTGTGTTTGGGATGCCACATTATCTAATAGTTGTCTAACACAGAAGGTAAATATTTTAGGATAGGTTTTCCTTGTATCCATACTTAAAAGTTGGCTTCTGATTGTCTTTGCTGAAGGCCCAGTTTGTTATAACTCATGTTCCAAGGTGTCCCAGGCTCCTCTTCAGGAACTCCTCTTCAAATCCATTTTGCCTGTCTAAGTTCTGTTCTGCAAAGAACTCATGCCTAAGAGGGTAATTGGGTGCCGGAATGGTGTCTGTGTCCCATATCACAAATCTTGAGCTGCCCACCCTGATGTGTTGCATTAGGCCCACATCTGTGGAATGGAACAGGTGCCTTCTTCTAGTACACGCACAGGTATCTCATGCACTACATGTGATCCTGCCCCAAGGCTTTCCTAACCATGTGCTAGAACCTTTGTGAAGGTAATTAACTGAAGTCATAAATGTGGGGCCTTTACAACAAGAGGATGGGACATTCGACCTTGCTCTCTCTGCAAGGAAAGGCAATGTGAGGACATAGTAGGAGGGTAGCCGCCTACAAACCAGAAAAAAAGTCCTCACCAGTAATGTAATTTGCTGGTACCCTGGTCATAGTCTTGAAGCATCCAGAGTTTTGTGAAAATACACGTTTGTTGTTTAAGTCACCCAGTCTGTGGTATTTTGTTATTATAGTCTAAGGAGAATAATATACCCACCTATCATATGGAGGCAAGGTAGAATGACCCTGGAAGGGACTCCCCCAAAATCTGTAGACTACGTAGCTACCATATATAAATCTGGCAAGCTGAGGTAGCTCTTAAAAATTACCTTGACTTGGGGTGCCTGGGTGGCTCAGTGGGTTAAAGCCTCTGCCTTCAGCTCAGGTCATGATCTCAGGGTCCTGGGATTGAGACCCGCATCGGGCTCTCTGCTCAGTGGGGAGCCTGCTTCCCCCCTCTCTCTCTGCCTGCCTCTCTGCCTACTTGTGATCTCTCTCTCTGTCAAATAAATAAATAAAATCTTTAAAAAAGATTACCTTGACTTAACCATTAACAATACCATTAACCATGCAACTTAATACCAAAAAAAATAATTTCGTAGTTAAAAATGAGTAGAAGACCTGAATAGACATTTTTTTCTAAAGAAGACCTACTGATGGCCAACAGACACATGAAGAGAGGCTCAACATCACTCATCAGCAGGGAACTACAAATTAAATCCTCAAGGAGCTAACACTTCACGTGTCTGAATGATTGAACCGAAAAACACAAGAAACAATAGGTATTGGTGAGGATATGTAGAAAAAGGAGCCTTCATGTATTGTTGGTAGGAATGAAAACTGGTGTAGCTAATGTGGAAAACAGTATGGAGGTTCCTCAAAAAATTAAAAATAGAATTACTGAATGATCCAGTAATTCTGTTTTTGTCTATTTACCCAAAGAAAATAAAAACGCTAATTTGGAAAGATAAATGGAGTATGCACTTTTATGTTTATTGTAGCATTTTTACAGTAGCCAAGATATAGAAGCAGCCCAAGTGTGCATCTGTAGATGAATGGATAAAGAAGATGTTTATGGATAAACACATACCCAGAATGGAATATTACCCAGCCACAAAAAAGAATGAGATCTTGCCATCTGTAACAATGTGGATGGATGTGGAGGGTATAATACTAAGTGAAATGCCAGGGAAAGATAAATACCATATGATTTCACTCACATGTGGAATATAAGAAACAAAACAAAAGGGACAAAAAACCAGACTCTTATCTATAGAGAACAAACAGATGATTACCAGAGGGGAGGTGGGTGGAAGGCTGGATGAGATAAATGAAGGGGATTAAGAGTACACTTATCATGCTGAGAACTGAAAAATTTATAGAAGTGTTGAATCACTATATGGTATGCCTGAAACTAACAAAACACTGTATGTTAATTACATCGGAATAACAAAATTACCCTAACTTTTCCTTACTAATGCATCGTACTAATTATTTAAGCTCAATTTTGTACCTCTTTCTTTTATCCTAGCTTGCCCCAAAAGCTAGATAAACATCAAGTGGGCTGTTCCATGTCCTATTCCTAAAGGTCTGACTTCTGCACAAAGCTCTAGTATGATGCCTAATCCACATGTAATATTACACATAATTAGTTACTGAGGAGAGAAATAGAGCAAATGTGGACCCAGTTAAAATCAGTTCACCTTTGGAGGACTGCTTGGATTTGGATTTAATATGTTAGAGGGATAAAGGGTCCATACTGTTCTTTCAACATTTTAAATCAGAAAATGGGGCATATTGTCCTTTTGTCGTCATCTCTGCCAGGAGAATATTAGGTTGGACCCGGTTTTATATTAATCCTTTTGTCTTAACTTTATTTTTACATTTTACTTTCTTTCCTTAGATTCTGGTTCTTTTAAAATTTAGTAAGCAAACATTTATTTTCTTTTGGTTCCTTCCCTGTATCTTAAGGGGAAAAAAAATACCTTTTTATATAACTTAGGTTAGGAAAAGGTTAACCCTTTTCCTAGGGTTATCAGGTTTCCTGATAAGGGTTATTAGGTTTCCCAGGTTGATGTGTTCCCAAAGAACACATCACCTGTCATACAAACACTGTGGTTTCCCTCTACCTGTGGGTTTGTATGGAAGGTTAGAGACCTATCAGAAGGGTTGGACAGTGATGGCATATGGGATATATTGTTGGTATTAAACTGCAGCCATCTTTTTCAGGTAGAACTGTGATTCCTAACAACTCTTTATTTTAAATTCATCTGACAGGTTCTTGAAAACATACATGTTTGGGCCTTTAGAAGCCTGCCACATCACATGAACTGAAGAAACACTGATTTAAAATTCAAATTCTGGGGGCACCTGGGTGGCTCAGTCAGTTGGGTATCTGACTCTTGATTTTTGGCTCAGGCCATGATCCCAGGGTCATGAGATGGAGCCCTACATGGGGCTCCTCACTCAGTGTAGAGTCTGCTGGAGATTATCTCTGTCCCTCTGCCCCTCCCCATCTCGTGCTCTAAATCAATCAATCAATCAGTCAGTCAATCAAATCTCCAACACAAAACTCATTCTGAGAAGGCAGGTGCCATTTCTGTACTGTGCCTTATAGCACCTTCATACAGGAAGCAGTTGTATGCATGGAATAGTTGTGAACAAATATTTCTGTTTAAATTTCCTTTTATATACATAAAGGTTAGGTAAGGTGGAACTATTTTTGTTTTGTGAACAGTTTCCTTTCATTTCAGACCGACTTGTACAGGTCTCCTAACTTCCTCCTGCATAATTAGTGCTGGAAAATATCCTTTGCCAGCTTGCCATTACTGACCGTGACAAAGAAATTTGCTTTTGAATACCGCATTATCACGGTATGTGGAAGTGTGTGGAGGGCGGGGAGCAGACCCTTCCTCTGCCAGAGAACCGTGCCTGCCATAACCTTGACATGAGGCACATTAATTTTGTTTAATACCCAGGAGTCTGGGGCCAGGGCATTAAAGCTCCTGCTATTATCTCCTCCAAAGGGCTGATAACCTTCTGGCAGGATGCTCAGGCATGCCAAGACCACGCCTGTGTCATCCATCATGTAATGATCTGTTAACCAGAATGCCAACCCTTGGACTGAACATCCCTAACACATTCACCTCTCTGGCTTCCATTTTAATGAGCATTTATTTAGCCTTTGGTTAGAAACATTTCAGTTAAGTTCAGAGCTATGTAATCAGATTGTAACCTACACTCTCTAATTTTTTTTTTTTTTTATATACTTCCACGTATGTTTCGGTGTAATTTTAACCTAAGAATCCTGTAGTATTGGAAGATTGAGAAATCGTGACTGAATTTCTAAGACAAAGACCAAATAAATCAGCTGCATGAAATAGAAAAACAGAGTAAATTCTGATTCATTGATTCACCCACCAAAATGTCCATAGTTCAAAATGGACTAAAATGGGCAATTTGGTTGTTCCAATCCAAGCCCAGATATTTGCTGAAAAATAGTAACAGATACATGGTAAGGGGGAAAATAGTTAATATTTTATAGGCACTCACCCAAAATGCTTAGCATTTTTCCACCAGTTACTCAAATAACAAAGCTTTCTTTGAATATCCCTTAGCAGAAGTGCAGCGTGAAGTGTCCGAGATTTCTGGATGGACCATGACATTTGACATGAAGAGCCTAATAATAATTTCTCAGAATAAAAAGGAAGTTAAAAAACAGAGGTATATAAAAAGACATGTTTATCTCCTCATTCCAGTGTCCAGTGTTAACATATTTTAACAGCATTCCTTTTGTCTCGTTTTTTGGAGGCTGGATGCTTCTGTTATAAACATATACCAAATTCTTCTGTAATCCATCCAGAGGCAAGCCATTATCAACATGGCAAAAATTCAGGCCAAGTGTGTATGCCCTTAGCCTGGGAGCAGACAGAATGGTTCCACCAAGAGAAACAGAGATAGCCATCCCCTCAAAATACATTTTAGCTTTTGTGTAGTTCTGAGAGACGCTTCTTAAAATAGAACTCTTCTTCTTGAGGTAGAGTTCTACTTTCCTTTTTTTTTTTTTTTTTAAACTGATGAGGTTGTTTGTGTCTCTATTGGATGTGCCAGATGGAAAGGTTTTCTCATTAGAGGCAGCTGTTTTAGCAAATTCCCTCACTACAGCATAATGACAGAGTTACACCAGACGATTGAAGAAAATCCTTTCTCTTCCCAGTGAGATCATGAAAACTAGAAACAATTTCAATGAGATTTCTGATTTACTTTGGAAATGGCTCAGTTGGATGCAGGGGTGATAAGATGAGGTATTTTTTTGTTCATATTTCACTCAATATTTAGGTATAGCCGTGTAAATATAAGATATAGATTTACAGTTTGATTTCTTTTTCAGCTAATGGATTCATTATCTTTGGCAGATGATCTCATTAGTTCCTTAAGTCTGAATGATTCTACTGGGGGAGATTTCTCCCTTCACAGTATCCCATTTAAAATACATGTATGCCTCACACATGATCATAGATCTCCCTTTCGCGTTGGAGCCTCATGGTTATTGTGTTACTTTTGAGATTCTTCTAAGACAGAGCCCCCCCACTCAGGATTTTTTTTTTCCTAGAAAAATGCCTTCAGTTCTTCAGATAAAATTTCCACAACAGGATATGACATTTAGGGGTGCCTCGGTAGCTCAGGACGTTAAGCAGCTGCCTTCAGTTCAAGTCATGATCCCAGTCCCAGGATGGAGTCCTGCATTGGGCTCCCTGCTCAGTGGGGAGTCTACTTCTTCCTTTGCCCCTCACCCTGCTCTTATGCTCACTTGCTTGCTCTCTCTCAATAAATCAAGTCTTAAAAAAAAAAAAAAAAAAGATGCAACATTTATATGGAATCTCCACTGTGGCATGTAGATTTTTCACAAGGGGGCAGAAATAGTATTTATATGTATATGTCAGATATATGAATTTATAAAGTATTTGTGTGTGTTATCATTTTAGTCTCATAATTATTCTCATTTAACAGAGGTAGAAATTTCAAGTTCATTTAGGTTGGAGGACTTGTTACGTGAAAGAAGTTGTTAGGTGGTAAACCCAGTCTTGGTAATGTTCAACACTGGTCAACAGTTGATCTATCTGGAGGCATCCAGTTGGGATCCTATCAGGAAACCTCTACCTGAGGTGTGAAAATACTTCATTGAAAAGTATCAAAAAAAGTATAAAAAAAAATGATAGACATGCATATGCATACGGCTATGGACACCATGGTGTGAAGTTGGAGAGTCTTTAGTATGTGTGTACATTTTCATAATTGTGGTCTATTTCATTTTCCATAACATCACATTGGTATCCATGACTAATATCACGTAGTTGATTTTACTTTTTATTTCTTTAAACTATCACCCAGTTTAGTGGAAGAGTTGGTACCTGGGTGATAAACTGAACATCAGGCATAGCAGGGTTTTTTCCTTGAGTGCTGAACCTTATCATTCAGGGTCCATTATTATTCCTGTAAACTCAATTATTATTGTAATAATTTTGACTCCAATTCTAATTACTTTCTGTGATGGCATTTAAGAGAACTAAATTTTATAAGTCTTACTTTATGAGGAATTTAGTTTTCACGATCCTCTGCATATGCAGAAGTTTACTTCCTAACATGTTTCTCCACAGAGCAGTCTCACCTCCTGCATGCATGCGTGCACACACACACACACACACACACACACACACACACACACACATGTTTGTAATGGCCAGAAGGTTAGTACCTGAGGATATTAAAATTCTATTATCCTTTGACTCCTTCTTAAGGGACCTTAAACTTTTGGGCTCATATGCAAAGAAATGAAGAGATTTCCAAAGAAATTTCCGGAAAATGTGGAAACCCTCCCTCAGCAGGCTCTCTGGGGCATCAGCCCATCAGGAGGGAGCCCTGGCCCACTATATCAGAGGAAGCAAGAGAGGTGGTACAGAATCAAATGAATCTTCCATGAAGCCCAACAGTTTCCTGCAAATCAGGACACATTAGCTGGGGAAATTCTCATTCACTCCTGAATGACTGTTATTGCTGTCTCTCTTCTCAGATTGTCACATTTTCTTATAAGAGAGCTATGAGAGGCCACAGTGCCATGCTTGGAGCCATCCTTGGGGTCATGGTTACTAGTGGCCACAGTTGTCAGGGACAAAGAGAGAAAGATGGCTTGCAGACCCAATGATCACCAAGGTTAAAGGAAAGAAGGGCTCCATTCCACTAGCAAACTCTACTGCTGGAACTCTGAGCAATTAAGGAGGCTCCATATTCATTCAGAACTTCAAGTTTCTAAGGAAACTTTCACAGTGCAAGGTAGATGCACTTCTCCTGCACCAAATATTTCATGCGTGCTTTCCTGTCTTGATCATTCAGAAAGCACAGGGTCTCATCTCTTGGTTCCAAATTTCTTTGAAGTATCTTGCATATGAATTGCATACCTGGGGCACCCCTCTGAAGATTGTTTGGTTCTGGGTGTCATATTTGGACACAAATTAGCAAAGCTGGAGGGGTAATATGTCTGATAGAGTGGTCAAGTTAAGGAAGATCTCTCAAAGACTGGAGGCAATAGGGCCCTAAAAAAGAGTCACAGTATGGCTGAAGTTGACTTACTTTCACCTTCTACAGAATGAATGTCTACCAGTTTGCTCTTTGCTTATTTATTAACAGAATTATTCGCAGCAATTATCTGAGTCCTTAATCAAATTTAGTCTGCTCTTGAATATTTAGAAGAGATTCTTCCTGAATAATGCATGGTTTCTCTCATCCTTTTTTTTTTTTTTTCCTGAGAAACTTCGACACATCCAAGCTTCTCGGTTTTTTACCCTTTGCTTGTTCGTTTTTAGTTTAATACATGGTTTCCTTACATTTTATTTTCTACATTAGTTCACTGTATTCCTAATCTTTCACTATAGTCATCAACGAATTCAACTACTTTTCATCTCATCCATCTTCCAGGTTGTTAATAAATATACCAGAGGATCATGGTCTTAGTATTGATGGATCCCAAGGGAGCTTTTCTATTAATCACTTCAATCTTAAGGTTACCCATCTATTCTGTGTGTCCTCCCATTAACTATGGTTCGTTCTGTGTACAGGTTTTAAATATTCACACCATAACTGCTGATTGTTACCATGTTGTGAGTATTTCTCATAAACAGCTATCCAGCACTTCCACAATTTTTAAGGATCTTTACCTGTGTGACAATGCCTATACTGTATAATGCAGGGATTGGGCTGATGACTTCATTACCCTAACATTCAATGATCTATCTTTGTCCCAAGTAGAAACCAAACAAGTGCCAGTGTCTGTCACGGAGAAGAATAATTAGCACATCCATTAACTTGGGTCCCATTAACATCTAGAGTTCACTCTAATTACTGGTAGATTTCAACTGAGCTCTTCTGTCTATAAATGACTGTTGGCAAATTGATAGTATTTTTGGTTTGACGTACATCACACATACAGAGGGCTAATCCACACTCAGCTTTCACATAACTCCTCACAAAAAGCTGAAGGTTGTAAGCTAATGGATTAAAAATATGTATGCATGTTAGTGACAGAAGAACATGGGACTGGAGCATTGGTTGTTGCTGTTTTTGATAAATCAAAATGTGGGACTTATACATAATAATTTTTAACAGTGTTTATTGAAGTAGTTCAGTTTGTTATTGTTTAAGGAGCTGTGTCCTAGTGTTAGACTGGCCACATGGATATATTAATAAAAAATTTTAAATCACTTTTCCCTTATCCATTCTCGAGATAATATGCACATTTCTGCCATCACATGAAATTATGTTGTCATCAGAAAGCATGGTTGGGTTCCTATCGTGGCAGTGTTGTGTGTTTCCCTGCAGAGAGGCTCCTGCTTGCCGAGAGTCCTTGTGTGAGAAGAGATGTAAATCACAGACTGTGTCACCTCTCAGCACCACCTCCTCAAGCAGATGTCAGACACTGCCAAATTCAAGGTCCCTCTTGCCTTCCTTTCTGAAGCATAGTGTCCCTTAAAGGAAGATCCCTGTCCTGTGTGTGTTTGCAGCTCTGACCTGTTTATAGTCTTCAGATTCTAGCTTATTATAGTCTTCAGATGATACTAGCATGATCAATTTTGGTAGTTATGAGGAGTAATAAAGCACTCTGTCTTTTCTCATCTGCTCATTTTATGACACCAGTTGGCCAGGGCCTTCCAGTTACACTGCTATAAAGACAAGAGTGTTTGCTCTTATGTGAATAATGAGGAGAAGAGGAAGCAGCCACCACAAAGTACTGTTACTCCTTTTGCTTGAACCTGAGTACAGTGAGGCCCAGAAAGTATTCATAACTTGTCCAGAGTTTGCACGTTAGCCCTCTGGGGCTGGGCCTGGAACTCCAGCTAGTCTACTTTTAAGTCTAGTTATGTGACATTCAGCCAGACCATGTGGGGCTTTTCAAAGAAAATCCCTATAAGAATAGATGAGCTACAACTAGTAAGAGTACAAGTAATTTGTACAATTTCCTTCCTTTTAAAAAGTATCATTAGTAAAAGGAATAACATGTCTGTGAAATTGTTCTCAAAGATAGGACATACCATCACTGAACAGAGACTTCTCAGGGTCACCCCCAGGGAAAGCATCTCGCCCATGGTGGGGAACCTAGGCTTTGAATCAGAGTTTACTAATGTCCTAGTCATATGACCCTGAGCAAGGCTTTAACCTCCTGGAACTATGGTTGACTTATCTGTGGAAACTGGAAATACCACCAGTCACTGGGCTGCAGTCTTCTGACAAGGTAGTGAGGTGATGAGTGTCAAGCACCCAAACGAAAATAACAATGACTCTGCATTAAGTCTGAGCTGCAGTGGTTGTTGCCATTTGCCTTATAAATCCTTTTGTTCTTAGAAGAAAATACAAAGGGTGGGTTTAGGTGTTCCGATGGCAGATCTGGTGAGGTTAAAATACACAGCGGGACTGCTGGGTGTCCGTCACCTGCAGAGTTGTAGAGCACCCAGCAGAAAACGGGTGGGACCCGCTATAGCACCCACCGCCCCTTCAGCTGGATAGCCTGCTCTGCCTAGAGCCAGCCGAAGTGTTTGTGGTGTCAGAGTCTCCCAGCTCATGTACCCCAGGACCCTCTCATTGGAAATGATCCCATGTTGGAGGGAGGGGCGGGGGATTTGGAGGATCTGATCAGTGGCTGCACAGCAATCCAGTTCAAATCTGTGATGTGCTTCTGGGTCCACAAGGTCAGTCACAACTAATCCTGCTTCCAACAGAGGGGGATGCTGGTCAATGATCACCCTAATAGCTCAGGAAGTGAGCTATTAGAGTGGGGAGGCCTGCGGTCCACTGTCAGTATTTCTGGGATCTAGCCGTTCAACCTGGGTAAATACCAGCGCCTTAACCTTTCTTCTCTGTAAAATGAATGCAGTGAGAACCACGTCACTTTTTTGGGAAGAGAGTGTGAAAGGCCCCATAACGCATAAGTTGCTGTAACAACGAACCCTTTCCATCATTCTTGCTCCACCTGATCCCCTAAATATCTTGTGAGGTAGTAAATTGTTACTACTATGACATCATCAGCTATTTTACAGACTAAGAAGTAGAGATTAAGGAAATTTCGTAGTTGCTTGTGGTTACATGGAACATTAATGCATGGTCGCTTCACCTGCAGCCAATTTTCTGACCTTGGAGGTGTGGCATGTGCTCATGTCAGAGCAGGGAGATCCTCTTGATGCTGACCTCGTACACTTAATCGTCTGGCATGTTCCATGTGCACTTTCCCAGAGCATTTGTTTGCTCTGTGCTGCTAATGGAAGCCGTTCCCTTGCACGGAGGCCTGTGAGTGCTCACCCTGGAGCCCTGTACAGTCATCTTCCTAATCGCTGTCGTAAATAGCAGTCAACCTGCAATATTCACCAGACCCAGGTCTTCTCTTCAACTGCGCAATCTCCCCCACTGACCCTCTCATCACCACCAGGCACATGTTGTGCCCATTTAGAATGGACCCACATTTGAGACCCTGGCTAGCTCAGTCCTTCTGCACAAAGTTCTCTTTGTGCCCCCACCACACCCACTCCTTCTTGGTGTATGTGTGTTTTCATTTAATTAATAAACTTCATTTTCAGAGCAGTTAAATGTTCACAGCAAAACTGAGCAGAAAGTATAGAGAGGTCCCATATACTCTTTGTCCCCACGTATCACTTTCTTTTCTTTTCTTTTTGAAGTTGGTAACAATGCAACTTTGCTAACAGGCTCCTTGTCCATGAGATGCTACTTCTCAATGGAACCACCATACACAATGCAATAGAGAATCCATGACAAAGGCTGTCATACTGTACATGACTGTGCTAATCCTCTATTTTATTAGAAGCCATATACCTCTTGGAGCTGGCATTTCATTTGCCTCCTTTGCCTGATAGAAACTCTGCTGCTGTGACAATGGGTAGTAGTGAAGCTAATGGTCTTTTCCAAATTCCTTCGTAGATTCAGAACAAGAACGAAAGCATGCACGTGAGAGGGAGAGAGAGAGAGAGAGAGAAATCACACAGTCATTTCCTACCATTTGTGTTAAAATATTTGGTTTTAGGCACATTCAAAAATCGTATGCCAGGCAGCCTCCATTAATATTTATTTTGCCATTAATATTGATAAGAAAGTACTTTGTAGCTGGGCTTTGTTGCCTCCCCTGATGTCCTCAAGCTCCCTGTTCTTCAAGCTGGTGGCCATTAGCTTGCGTCTTCCTCTGTACCCCAAGCCTCCAAGAGCCTTGGCGGGCCTCCAGCTCACTTACGCTTAAATGGACACTCAAGCTCCAACGGACACACAGGTAAATAGAGGCCAATAATTCAATACAGTATGACTGTACTGGGGCCGCTAGTAAATCCATCAAGCAGTAAATATCATCTGAAGCCAACGCAAGCTTTTATCTTTCCAATTTTTTTGTATGTCTGAGCGAAGCCCCGGCATTCAGTGAATCATGTAATTTATTCTGCAGTGCTGAGCCTGGGCTGTCTCAGACATCATATTGACTTTTTTTCCCCCCCATCTGTCAGGGGCAGTCAGCAGCTCCGCTATTGTGAGAACGCATCACATTACATGTATTTATTTATTTATTTCTGCGGCTTCTTTGTAGCATGATTGGGCAAGAACACATTATCTCAGATCAACGAATACTAAGAAAAGCATCTGAACATCATTACGACAGCATGTTAAACATTTGTCCTACCCAGTTTGTTAAATCAGCAAATGTATTTCCAGCAAATGCTTGTAATTGTTCATAAAGGGCTCCCTACTGCAGGATTTTATTAAGCTGAAAATATGGCCTGTTATTTTCTTCAGCTCTTTAGGTCAGCAGTGATGCCAGTATATTGTAAATAACACTGAGCAGCTGTTGTATTGACTTGCTTGGTATGGGAGTGCGTGCGCGCACGCACACACACACACACACACACACACCCAACTTCATCTCTGAATGTTGCACACATATTTTGTGCATGTGTGTAGGTCCGTATAATGTCAAGTACTGCATATTTACTTGGCAAAATTAATCCGATGATTAGGTTATGGTTCAGGCTGCTTAGAAGATCCCTGGTCTCCTAATGAACCTGAATTTGGACCAAGAACAGACCTCTTGTGGTTACTGTGGCTGTCTTACTGAAAATTTAAAAGTGTAGACCCCAAATTTGAATGTTAGGTTAAAGCTCTCTCGGTCTGCCTTCTGTGTATCACACCTAACTGGAAAGAGAAGCAAGAGGAAGACGGATGAGTGCAGAATGTTTGCTTCACAATGGGATCGGAGACTGCTGAGGACACATGTAGTAAGTTGTCTACAGAATGACTGGATGAGGACATCCCATGTAGAGCCTGCCTCCCCCTGAAGGGAGGAGGCCACTAGCCCTTTCTTGAGAGCCACTTGTTCTCCTTTTAAGTTTCAGCTTGACTTGGAGTTAATTCAGAGTCTTAGGTTTGATTAGTGTCGCCTTCTGGAAGCACACATCACAGAAGCGTCGTTTAAAACTTAGTTTAATGGACCTCTCTAAGTAAATAAATATGCATTCTACATTTAGTTCCTCTGGGGTGCCTGGGTGGCTCTGTTGGTTAAGTGTCCAAATTTTAATTTGGGCTCAGTTCATGATCTCAGGGTTGTGAGATCAAGCCTTTTGAAGGGCTCCCCTGCAGAGGGGAGTCTGCTTGAGATTCTCCCTCTCCATCCCTCCTCTAATACATGAGGGCTCTCTCTCTTTCTCTCTCTAAAATAATACGTATTTAAAAAAATAAAAATAAAATTAATTTACTTCCTCCAATTATCAACACAGAATGTACAAGAGGAGCAGCCCCTTAGAATGAGCTGTGATGTTTGCCCAAATTATGCTTAAAAATAATGTCTAAAACAGAAGAACAGACCTTTTTATATACGGCTGTCAGTAAGGCGATTCATATGTTTAAAAATGGCAACATCACCACTGTTTCAGGAACCCGGCTCCTTTATACGTACGATGAGATCTTTACAAAATAACATCCCATTCCTTTGGAAGGCTTTGCATTTTTTGAAATAAATAGTCTTGCCTTGTACTTGAGAGAAAACCTCTCCCTGTGGACTGATGGTGAAAAATGACTCCGTATTTCATACTCCATTATTGCTGTCACTACCTCAGAAAACGCCAGTGGGGTTTCTCCTACCATATCGGACCTGGAGCATCTGGGTAAACGGGAGTCCGGTTCCGAGACGGGATAAAGTGCTCACATCCTGAGGTGTATAGTTAAATCCACCCTTCGCCGCCGCCTGGCACACAGCATCAGTGCCCATGTTCAGCTCCCCTTTATTAACCTCCACTTAGAAAGTCCTGCACCGTACATGAGGCTTTTAGTATTCCAAAGAGCAGCCACACTGTCTTTCTAAAGAAACACATTAAAAGGCAACGCACTGAGCCATTTTCTAACACCTGAGAGCAATTAATGTAAGCAGAGACAGGAAACATCATCAATTATTTAAAATAAAATGAATATGTAATGCTGACCTTCTCCAACTGCCATCCGTTTTCTACTTACACCTGAATCAACTCTGGGGAACACAAAACCCACAAGGCACTTCACACTGTAGTATGCGGCGAGTCGGCCGCTGGTTGGTGGCAGGCAGAGCCGCCCGGTGGGGTGCACTCAGCCCTGGGAGGGTGATGGAGGAGACCTACAGCCCCACGAGGGCTGGTGGGACCTCCAGCTCCATGCACGCAGGGCTACCTGGGGCCAGCAGCTTCGTGTCTGAACTTTCCATGCCCTTAAGCTTTCCCGGCTAGTTCTCTTGTTTCTGAGTCCTTTATTTTATGTTCCCACCATCTAAGCAGCTAACGTTTCTGTGATTATGTATTTCTGAATGTGCGTGCGTGTGTGTGTCTATACATATATTCTGTTACATCTCTTTATCTGTTCACAGAAAGCCATTAGCCTTTTCCTTTTCTGTTTCTGCATCTAGCCTCATCTGCTCTGGGAATGGACGAAGTGGTCCATGTGGACCAGGCTTATTTGGGAAACCCAGAGAGTTTATATAGCTTCAGTCGTGAGTTGCTGGAATTAAATGACTCATCTGCTGTCTGAATAGAGGGTCTTTCTACAAAGAGGAGAGCCCAGACATTCTCTCAGGGCAGTGTCACCGGCTGGGGACAGAGGAGAGTCCACCGAGGGGCCATGGAGTTTATTACCTAACGTCATGGCTGTGTGTGCCGTATGGCATGAGCCAGAATTTGGCAGAGTAATGGCCGGAGATTTTCAGAGCAAAGCCTATTAGACACCGAGTACGAGAAGTCCTCTGTGACCATTCAGGCTAAACAAGGCTTGAAAGTGCTGGTGTCTGTTTTTCCCCTGACTGGAATTAGCGATTCCAAGAAAACACACAGAGAGCCTCCTGCAGGATGACCCGTGCTTCTGCCTCGGCCCGTCAGCTTAGGACCCTCACACAGATATCCTGAGGCTTGGCCTAATAGTCTCGGTGGCGAGTTGCACTCATGACTCTGGAGACAAAGTGGATTACTAGTTTCTGGGACCGGATTTATTACAGAGTGACTCCTTGGGTTGTTATTAGGAATCTTCCCAACTTGCTGTTATAAAGCTTTAATTTTTTTTTTTTTAAAGGAATGGACATTCACGTTGGCACAGAGCCTAATCACAAACCAAGCTTCAGTTGAGAAGCTTAAAAAAAGAGAAGGGGAACCATTTGCTAATGCTAATTGTGGATGAACAGCAGTAAGTTTTTTAGTGCCATCTTTAGAATCCTATGGCCCAAACTGGCTTTGATTCTTTGAACATGGCGTTGTCCTTCTTAAACTTTAATGCGAACAAATGGCTTTAGGGGGGAGAGCTGCCATGAAGCATGTTTTACTGCTTGATTTCTTTATCACCACCCTTCTCCTGCAACGAAAGGATGCTAGGTTTGAGCACCTGGGTGGCTCAGTCTGTTAAGCATCTGCCTTTGGCTCAGGTCATGACCCCAGGGTCCTGGGATCGAGTCCCACAGTGGGCTCCCTGCTCAGCAGGGAGTCTGCTTCTCCCTTGGCCCCTCCCCAGTGTTTGTGATCTCTCTTTCAAATTAAAAAAAACAACAACAAAAAACCCCCTTTCTTTTCTTTTCTTTCTTTTCTTTTCTTTTTTTTTTTAAAGGGTGCTAGGTATTAGAAATCCATGCTGAGGAATTGAGCTGGGATAGGTAAACAAAATTCACAGACAGCATAAAACTACCTTTTTACCCTGAAATTCCTGACTAATTAGCCATCTGTGCAAACAAAGAGACAGGGATGCTGACGACTGCTGTGTTATGAATTGCTATGGCCACAGGTGGAAACACGGCTTTGGGCCAAGTGGTGGACTCTTGAATATCATAAATCTGATTACTTTACTGACCTAAATGTGGCAGTGTTGATATCTGGCATGAATAGTTAAAAAAAATAAAAAATAAAAAACTCAAGGTTATAAGGAGAATAAGTAGAAAAGGAAATGTTTAAGTATATTAGAGACAACATGTTCACTAGTCTGGGATATTGGGGAGTTTTTATTAAGGATAAACAATTGGGAATCTAATACCCCTATCTAAAAGCCAGAATTTATATAAAATTCTCTTACAGATCTGTGTCACTCAGAGCTCCTGGTCCCAGAAGGCCTCAAACTGCAGACAGGGATATTTCACAGGTCATGGAGTCTCAGTGAGAATTTTAAGGGGCAGAAATGAAAACTCAGCTTTTTAACTGCTCTCATTGCAGAAAGCTGTGCAGGAACCATTACTTAAAAGCATAGGCCCGGCGACTGTGGCCTTGAGTCAATTTAGAGCAAATGCACCTGGAGAGATGGGGCATTCTTTGTCATCAAGATCTTTGCGATGCAAAACAGGAACAGGGAAGGACGGTGTGGGCCAGCACCACACGATGAATGGGTGAATAAGGTGAAGGACAGAGACATTGTCCAAAGTTAAGGAAGAAGAGTCTTTCTGGTCATGAGAAAGTGTTACCAAAAGTCTCTTGCCAACCAGAGAAGATACTTAACTTGGTCTTCAAATCAGGGGGAGTAAGTAAATCAGTGGGGAGATGGAGTGACAGGGACAGAGGTTAGTGTCATTTGCTTAACGTTTATGGAGGAACCAACACATCAAAATGCACAATCTTTTGTACTGTCTTAGATTTGAGCTTTCAGTGGTGATTTCATTGTTTCATGTAATAATTTTTGTCATCATAGTCTTAATGTTACATCTGTATAGTTGTGTTTCATTACTTGTTTTTTTTTTTTTTTTTTAAGTGCTGTTAGGTTTGGAAAAGGTGTCCTAGCCCCTTCAGCTATCAATTTGTTCAAGAAGTTACATCCCTAAAAGGCATTCTGCTTGGGCAAGTCACCTTGACAAGATCAAGGTCTCCTAGAGAGTGAGGAGATAAAGGGAAAAACAAAAACACACAAGGTCCTGGAAGTAATCCAGTTCCAAAACTAAATGGCTTTAGAGCACTGTGAATCTACTTTACTTTTCCATTACTTTCCTTTACTTTTCCATTCTCCCTCAATTGTCCAGGAACCATGGCACTGTTGTTTGATCAGATTTCCCTCAAGCTTTGGATTCTAGGTGGGCTAAGACATTTTTAATGTTTGCAAATATGATGACAAAGTGCACCTTTAACATTTTGGGTACAAAATGTAAAAGTATATGATCTCAAAACCACCACTAGTAACACTTTGAGCAGATGGAAGATGACTGTGCATCATTGGTAATTGTGCCATAAATGCCTATTCTCCGCCAAATACACTCTAGACTACATTCATCATTATATTAACTATTAAACTGATGTAGTTAGTTGTCTTTTCAAGATACAATTTAATCACAATTAATGATGCTTTTCAAAGTTCTCAGTCAGAGGCTTCTTCCAGGTATTGCTATACATTTGAACATCCATCCTTATGTAGAAGTAATCCAAGACCCTAAAGAGCCTATGTGGAAAACTGTAGAGGGAAATAGAATGGTGTATTGAAAGGACTGAACAAAAACCAAGTGGGCTAATGGTGTCAGAGTGAGGAGAGGTAAGGCCTGAGCAGTAGGCAAGGCAGAGATCCTGCCAAGTCCAAACCAGACTTTTAATAGCAATGGGAGAGTGTTAGGAGAATTGCAGCCTGGGCTGGGAAGGAGGCATGTTATTTTGGTAGGACTGGGTCATGGGTTGAATATGGGAGGGAAGGAAAGAGCAACCTTAGGGAAAAGTGCTCAGATGAGGTTTATGGGACAGTAGAAAACCAAAAGCAGGCTTTCAAAGAAAGGTCCTGACTTTGATTTTGGACATGGTTGGATAGCTCTGGAGTAGCCAAGTGGAGATGCCAAGGGTACAGTTGGAAAACACAGAAGCATGGTGGTCCCAATTATACACAGAGCTATATACATCATGTAACCTGCTGGACTGATGAAGAAAAATTTTCCAGGAGACAAAAACCTTAATACTTGACTAATAATTTGGGTGCTTTCAGAAGAATACCAGCTTCCTTTTCACATAGCTCTTTGGAAATTTTATAAAATATAGGTCTGCCCTTTCCTTCATTCCTGAATTATTACCAGACTCTGGTTCTCAACTCTCTGTCCTTCCTTGTTGACCTCAAGCATTTCTCAGAGGTAGTAATGATTTTACCTAATGGAAGAGAGGCAGTCATTTTCAAGAAACTGAGGTATGATACTCATAGAACTTTTGGCTGGTGGCAGCATCCCTTAATTTCAGTTGAGATTTAAATTCTAAATCTAGTTTGATTTTCCTAACAAGAAGCAAATCGGGCATGAATTTCAGAAGAGACAAAATTTTTAATCAACTATAAATAAGTGGTAATTCTTGCTGTGGCATGGTGGAAATCGCCTGTGGGAAGGGACTAGTATGGTGAAAAAGACTGTTCTCTTTGAGTTTATTACCACCAACTTTTAACCCTTACTATTTAAATGTATTGGTCCTTGCATGGGTTTGACATGTTTCCATGCTGAATTTTAACCTTTGCTGTGGTTACTGTCACCACATGATGCCAGCTTAATGGACTGACTTCTTTTTTATGAAGAGTATCAAAATGCTTATGTATTTTGTCAAATTTCCTATACTTTGGTCTCCCATTTCACGGAACAAGAGGAAGCATACAGATGCTACAGCTGCCATTTAGATTTATCTTAAACGAGGAGTTTAATTAAACACTAGTTAGATGCCAGGATCCTGTTTCATACATACGCCAACTGTTGGCAAGTTGAAGAATGGACTGTAAAAATGTATCTCTTATCCTCTCAGCTGAAACCTTCTTCTGAAAAACAGACACAGAGAGCATGGATAACATGGAAATTACATCACCCATTCCAGGATAATCAAGAGGTGATGGTATAAACAAATATTAAAGATTTTCTACATCCTTACTCATAAAAACTCAGTCTTTGAGCTTTTCAATGCATACATTCTTCTGCGCACATATTCATAGGAAGTCAATGAGAATCCGCTCAGCTTTCTTTTTGCAGGAGAAAATAAGGAAAGCCTCCTTGGTCACAGAGGGAGTTGACCATGAGTGGAGACCAAAGGCAATAAAAGAACCATTGCTCTGAAGAGTACTTTAATGATCACATCTACCTAAAGCAAACACAGTCTATAACAAAATTATTATTGGACCTGGGTTTTAGAACTGAGTCTGCTAAAATCTGAATGAACTGGTCCTTATACAAGCATTTCTTCACTTGGATTTTCATCACATGATGGGTTTTTGTTCAAAAGATCTTTAAAGACCCTTAGTCTGGAGGTTGTCCAGTTCAAATCCTATAATACAGAGGTTATTTGGAACATTCTAATGGGCTCATGAGTATTCTAGACCACCTTACCTGCCCTCCTTTACCCTCATGTCTGAGCTTCTGAGACCTCAGACATTTGTGCAGCTGGTTCTTGGATTGACCTTTTATGTCCCTTTCTATCCATGTTCATAGTCTCTTTGGTTGATATTAATTTCTGTCTTAGAAGATCATTTGTGATTTTAGGATTACTGGTCCAGATAACCAGAGCCCCTGTATTTACTATGATTTTTTAATCAAGCCTAGAATCATCATTTTAAATTCTTTCTGGCTCCATTCTTTTCATATTGCCTCAATTTTCTCTCTAACCCAAATATTACTATGCTACTCAAAAATTTTAATCAGCATCTCAAGTTGGGAAAAGAAAAGGAAAAATTCCTTGGCATAGGTCCTTCACTCTGAAATTCCAAAGTACTTTGAATGTTTCTGACACTCTTGACCTTAGGAACCCTTACAGAAACACTATCCAGGGCTCCTCCCAACTCCTAAAATAAGGCCTTCAGCTGTATATCCTTTCTGTAAGCTCTGCCTGGAGTGTTCTTCTCCTTTCTTCCTAAAGCAAAACTCTGCTTAATCTTCCAGGTTCACATCAAATATGGATTCTTCTGTGACCCTTCCCTTACTCACCCTGCAGAATTAATTTCCCCTATTGTGGTTTGATACCACTTAGCTCTCACATTCATCCTTCTGGATCATTACTCATTACAGTTCGAGGTGTCCTACATTTACTCTGCCATGACTGTCTCTTCCAGAGGAGTGTGTGTTCTTTGGAGACAGGATTGATGTCTTACTCATCTTTGAACCCTCAGCACCTAAAACAGGGTTCACAAAAAGTGAATGTATTGAATTCATTCAGTGTCCTAAGAGAGCCCTTAGAGATGGGCTGGAGTTTTCATTTTATTTGTAATGGATGCTATAGGAAACACTGGAGAATGAAACTTTCTCAAGGTATTTACTGACTCTTACTCTGAGGAAGTTATTGCTAAAACTCAGTTTTGTCATGGCCAAGATGATTTCAAGATGACGCTATTCATGGATTTCCCAGTTCTTGTCTAATTCTTTGGGTATGATTGAATTTATCAGCCCCTACGTAGATTAAAGGAGTCACATGTTCAATACTGGATGGGCATTTGTTAAAGGAAGGAGCACGTTTTGTTTCCTACCCACACCTTTAGTTGTTGGTGCAAAGCCCTCAGAGCTTTGTCTGCTTTTTGTCATAGCGGTTGGCAGCATTCAAGATGGTGGCCTTCAGAAGTCAGAAACCCTGAGTAACAAAGACAAAAATCACTTTGTGCGTTTCTGTCTTGGTTGTTTTTAAACCACTGATATGTAATCCTTGGAGATCAGCCTGATAGAGATCCTTTAGTCATGGCATGGTCTCCTCCCATATCATCCTGAATTCCTCCCATGATGAGACTCATCCTGCTTCATCAGGATTTGTTCTAACACACGTGGATACATGTGCTTGGTTGGCTTTCCTCTATGCTTTTCCTGGACCACATGCATTTGTATCATCTGGTAAAGATTCAGTGCTTTAGATTCCAGGGCTCCAGCTTAATACAAATGAATCTAATTCTTAGGAAGTCTGGCCAAAGAATCTGTATTTCACTGCTATTACTAGTTTTATGAGTAACTATGTATTTTATTGGTTGAGTGGAATTAAAAAGAGAATGTCAACTCCTGGAGAGTAGGGCCTTCTTTATCTCGTTCGTATCCTATCCTAGCCTGTAGCACACAGCTGGGCACATGGTGGCTGGGTAATTAATAAATATTTATTGGATATAGATGGAAAGAAGACTAATTCCTACCTCTCCTATCTCAAGGGCATAAATGAGGGTAAAATGACATAATATATGTGAAATCACTGTGTACAGAAAAGAAATACGTCATCACACCAATCTATGCAAAGTAATCACTTAAAAACATTGTTATCTTGAAACCCATAGTGGCTTATCTAGAGCTAAAACTCATTGATCTCTTACTGTTAGAGAGAGAGGGGAAGGAAAAGAGAGAGAAAGAAACTGTAATGTACTGCTCTCCCTCCACTTTCATAAGTGAGAAAACCAAGATTCAAAATTATTGTCATGGTCAGGATCATGTGTAGCTGATAAGTACTAGATCAATGCTTTTTAAACCCTAAAAAGGACCAGAATCATGTGAAGAGTTTGCTAAAACAGGTTTCTGGTCACCATCTCTAGAGTTTCTAGTTAAGTAGGTTTGGAGTTGGGCCAAAGAATTTACATTTTATTTATTTTTTTTGAAAGATTTTTTATTTATTTGACAGAGAGAGATCACAAGTAGGCAGAGAGGCAGGCAGAGAAGAGGGGGAAGCAGGCTCCCCACAGAGCAAAGAGCCTGATGCAGGGCTCGATCCCAGGACCCTGAGATCATGACCCGAGCCAGGTGCCCCAGAATTTACATTTTAAATAAGTGCCCCTGTGTTGCTCAGTTCTTGATCTTGACCATGGTTGAGAACCATTATCTTATAGCTAAGTTTGGATCCAGGAATTTTACTTTTGGGCCTCTGTTCTTGATATTTTCTTGTTTTACTACCATTCTTGTCTTTATGGACATATTCTTTATGAACATATCCCTAATATGGTAGTCTTTTCCTAACTTTGATTAGGGATACTAAGTTTGTAAAGAAGCTCAGAAGTCAATAGCAACTCCATTTGGACACTTCTTAATACTGTTTTACAGTTGGTAAATGGATTTCTTTCTCATGGAGCCCCTGTAGGTGAACCACCTTGGAAGATTTAAGAACAGATAAGTTTTTGGAATTTGAAAGCCAGAGTCAGTTTTGGGAACAAATTCCCAACTAGGTTTTCAGCTCTATTTGTTGTGCTTGGTCTCACAGGTACATCTGTGCTATTCGTGTAATACCTTCAGCCTTGACGTGTTTCTTTCCCTTTGTTTCCTCCATATGTTCTAAGCAGGAGAAGGCTCTGTGTTCTGTAAGATGAAGGAGACATTAATAATGTGGAGCTAATTTTATAAAATTTGGAAATTGTACCTGAATCCTAAAACCTGAAATATAGTGGGATGTATTTCCTGTTTTCTCTTTTCTTCGTTGAAACAAATAAAACACTGTTAAAAGAATGACATATATCAGTACGGTTGGAGATAAAAATTGAGGATGACTCTTTTAAATTTAATACTTAACAGCGGGCCTTTGTTGATAGCAAATGTTAGCAGATGTATCTGCCAAATTCAACTTCCAAACAGAGACTCCAGTCTTCTTTGCAGTGAGTGTCTAAGAAATTTTAACTTAAAAGGAAATTATACGTATGTCCTACTATATATCCATGTTGGACGTGGCCTTGATTATTTATAAGCTGTAATGAATTAAGGCACACAATGAATTGAGTTTTTGACACTCTGTTTAATGAAGTCAGATTGTTCTAAAATAACAAGTACATCATTAAAAATGAAAACAAAAAACCAAGGACAATTAATTCCTTTAACGTTTTCTCATTGTATACTCTAAGTATTGAACAGCAGCCTTCTGACAGAGAAGCCATTCTGCACTTAGGTCTATATAGACTGACACTCAGGAATCTTTTGTGGTTCCAAGAGAAGACCACAGAATTTTCCCATTTGAAAGCCACTGCAAACAGGCATTAAGACTACAAGGTGTTATAAGGGGAAACATTTTGATCAAATAAAACTAGAAGTACAGGAATTGAAAAACATGTAAAAGTGCATTCATTTTTTTCTAAATGGCAAGGCTTGATTCATATTTTCTATGTCTCAGCTGTTGGAAAAATTGCATCGTTAAAGTTAGACCAGATTTCTGCAAATAGTTTTGATCATCACTTTAGACCAAGTTCAGGGAGAAAATAAAGTTTTAAGAGGGTATAATATGAAAAGAATGAAATTATTGTTTTAGAGTAATGTGTTGCAGTCTGAAAGCGTGATTAATGTTAAGAAAAACAATTTGAAAAATTTTCACTGTCAGTGGAACTAAATTTATCACTATATTTTAATTGTATAGTTTGTGTAATTAAAAATAATTTGTATAAATACAAAAAACTGAAAGAAAAAAGTTTTCTCTCTCTCTCTCTTTTTTTTAGAGAGCATGTGTGCAGGGGTGGGGAGGGTCAGAGAGAGAGACTCTTAAGCAGGCTCCACACCAGCGTAGAGCCCGATGGGGGCCTCAATCTCCTGACTGTGGAATCATGACCTGAGCTGAAGTCTAGTATTAGACACCATACCCACTGAGCCACCCAGGCACCCCACTAGCTTTTACTTTCTTTCTCCTTGTTTTCAAGTTTACAATTGGGAGCTGCTCAAGACAAGCCAGATGAAACATAATAAGGGGCGCTCAGTGGGGAGTCTGCTTGAAGATTCTCTCCCTCTGCTCCTCCCCTTATTAGTGCACACACATTCTCTCTTTAAAATACATATCCTCCTGAGCTGTTGCCAGGGACATTACTGTCATAGGAGTCACCCATATTAGAAAAACCTAGAGACGCTGCACAGTTACGATTGCATTTTGTTGCAAGTAATGAAATTCCCTACTCAGAAGCTTAAACATGTCAGGGCCAATATTCTTCATGTGACATGACATCTGAGGGTAAATAGCCCAGGAGTGGGTCAGTGGCCTGATGGTGCGATTCGTCCACTAGGCTTATTAGAACTTCCTACTTGGTCATCCACATCTCGTGACTCTTGTTCCCAAACATGCAAGATGGTTGCTGCGATTAAAAGTATTGAGTCCTGGCTCCAGGCAGGAAGAAAGAGAAAGGGTGAGAGAAGCGATGTCATCAAGCACACATTTTCATTTTATTTGGCGAGGAACATTCATCCCAGGGCGTGGCAGGTACTTACTGGCCAGGGCTCTGATTCATGGTCACCCTTGGCCACGCTGACAGCTGGGAAGATGATATGTACATCCTTGAGCCCGTTCAGTAGAGGAAGGCAAAGGACAAGGGAGTTCTGAACAGCTTTCATTGGATCTACAGTGCCCATAAGGCTGGTGGCTTCACTAGGGTACCCTAACTAGAGCCCTTGTTACTGGAGATAGCTCTGTTTCCTGAAAACTTTGGCCAGTGGCACCCCTGCATGGGATCCTTTTATTAAGGGCGCATGCGTTGAAGATACCTTGGTTGATGACAAGTGTTCTTGTGAGCTCTATGCAAGAGACAGAAGTTTTAAGGACACTCCTGCTTAGATATCTCTGCTGTGGTTACACCAGGCACCCCTAGAGCAGTCAGACTCAACACACACACAGATCTCTGGAGTTCCCCGGGACACACATGAATTCCCAGAGATACTGCAGCCTGAACTCCGTTCGTGGAGAGAGTAGTTTTCCATACACTGCTAAACCACCTACTCCTCAATGACCTCTTCTCCAAATACACAGAGCCTCAGTCGAAGCTTTGAGATGACAGTTAATAAGTATTTGACGGAATCTTTAGCCACGGGCCCTCCAACTCTTTGGTTCCTGTCCAGCAGAGGTGGGTTTTTATTCCCCAAATTACATTGTATTACATATAACTATCCATCTTGCTTAGATACCTATGAGCTAAGAGGACTTTTTGGCAGATCTCATTCAAGTCTTGTAGTGAGATTGATCACCTTTCTGGCTGTCCAGCATCTTCCTGTTCCTGAGAATGTCAGAAGGTGTGACTCTTGATGGAATTCAGAAGTCTGCGTCCAGCCAGAGGAAGCTGCAATTCTGCAGTAATATTCAAAATGCTAACCCACTCATGGAGCCCTGGCACCCCCCCAAACGGAGTGAACCTGGTGGCAACAGCGTTCACCAGCAGAATTCCCCACTTGGGGCAGGGGTACCCCTTTCTCCCACCTAAGGCAACTGGAAGGTGGGTACACGGCATTGGTCTTACGTAGGACGTCCTGTTTTGAGTGAATCCCAAAAAGGCACAGGGCTGATTTGAATTCATGCAATCGGTAGTGTCATGTCCAGGGAAAACAGTGTCTAGTGGCGGTGGGTATCCTGCAGCCACCCTTCCATGCTGACATCTGTCTGTCCTGGCCAGACTATTCTTGTTGAAAAGACCATTTCACTGCCTCCTGCCTCTTGGTCTTCCGCAGATGCCTTAGTTCCTGCCCTTTACCAAGCCTGCTTCTCTCCTCCCCTTATGCCACTCATAGTAAATAATTTGGTTTTTAAAGAATGACTGGTTAGGAAATACTTACTGAAAATTTAGCTATAGGATCTTATTTACTATGGCATCCGAGTAGATAATCTATATAAATTTTATTTTATTCCCATATACTCTCTTTGTGACAGAAAGGATGCATACACTCCATAAAAACAAGATTAATTTGAAATAAGGAAAATGGGGGCACCTGGGAGGCTCAGTCAGTTAAAGGTCTACTTTCCCCTCCGGTCAGGGTTCTGGGCTCCTTGCTCAGCAGGGAGTCTTCCTCTCCCTCTGCCCCTCTCCCCCCGCACTGCTCATGCATACACACACACACACACACTCTCTCTCTCTCTCTCTCTCTTTCTGTCTCTCTATCTTCCTTTCTCTCTCTCTCTCTCACTCTCAAATAAATAAAATCTTTTAAAAAAGAAGGAAAATTAGGTTGAGGGAAAATGTACACAGCAATAAAACTGGCACACAAATGATTAACTAAGAAAGCCTACATTTTCTAGAAGTGAGCCACGAGTCCTGCAAGTCATTTGTAGAACAAAGCATAGTGTGATAGGTATATTAACGTAACAAAGTCAATTTAAAGATTCAAGTAATAGATATTTCTTAAATAGACTCGGCAATTGGTTTGCCTTTTCCCTACTCCTAGGTAGGTCATAACTACCGGCCCTCACATTGTCTGAACATTTTCCAGCTCTGTCTATAATCTTCAGCTGTCTAAAACATTTTTTTTTTTTTTTAATGATTTAACGGTAGTACTTAGCAATAGCTTTAAAGATCTCAGATTAAAATGGTTGTTGCAGTGTCCATTCGTGTGATTCAGACGTTCGGGTCTCTCGTGTTAGGTTTCTTTGGGGGCTCAGAAAGTCTAAATAGGTTAATGTCACCTTTCCCACTCCCATAAGTTAAATAAGGATGACAATTGTTTCTGAATTTTAGGCATGTGTTCCCTTGCGCTTAAAGAGCTGTCAGTTAAAAGGTATGTGAACTGATAAGAAAGGCACTTTATTAAGCAGCAAAGTTGGTTTTTGAGGAGGTTGTCATTTTGTCTGAATTCCCCCTGTCTGCAGTGGTGGACAGCGCCCCCATCCGAGGGCCCACCCTGCCATGCTACCCCGACCAGGGCACACAGTGTGGGCTACAGCAGCAGGCAGCCCTGCCCGTGAGTGTGACCCAAGTCAAGTCACTTTACCCTCTGAGCCTTGGTTTCTTTATCTGCAAGCAAGAATAATAATGTATATTTCAGAGTTGGAGGACTGAATGCGGTCACGTTTTAAAAACGCCCTTCACAGTTCCTGGCACACAGTAGGTACTCTTGCGCTGTTTCATTCTTCTCTCACCTGAGGGAACAAACCAGAACTTCAGAACTTCCCTTACACCTAACACTTTGGTTCTTTTGTGAAGAGACTTTAATGAAAATAATAGTAATTATTACTGTAAAACCAACAAAACCGCAAACCTCTCTTGAGAGTAGTATCATCAAATCTATGTGGAAAATGTTTAGGTCTGGTAGTATAATCTCTTCAAATAGGAATTGAAACTGATCGTGACAGTGGAGTAAAAAATTTGAATGCGTCCTGAAGAAAAGATGCACTATTTCATTAAAACAGTGCCATTTATGTGTGTGTATGTGTGTGTGTGTGTGTGTGTGTGTTGGTCAACCTAAGTTAGGGTCCTGGGCTTGTGTTCGCTCTCTCCTTTTTATTGCTTTGCATGTTGGCATGTTCACTTTAAATGTCTTAATGATTTAAAACTCCTAGAGAATTCTAGTAGCATTCTGAAGAGAAAAATTAATTCTGAGAGTGAGTGACTGGCAGTACTTCATTTAGAAATTCTTCTTTGCCTTTGCCTCAGTCTGTGTGTCTGTACAGTGGCATCGCTGAAGGAATTTCTTTTTTTTTTTTAAGATTATTTATTTATTTATTTGATAGAGATCACAAGTAGGCAGAGAGGCAGGCAGAGAGAGAGAGAGGAGGAAGCAGGCTCCCTGCTGAGCAGGGAGCCTGCTGGAGGGCTTGATCCCAGGACCCTGGGATCATGACCTGAGCTGAAGGCAGAGGCTTTAACCCACTGAGCCACCCAGGTGCCCCGCTGAAGGCATTTCTGAAGCACTGATGCTTATGTCCCATCCCCAGGGATTCTGATAGAAATGGCACGGGACCCGGGCATTTTAAAATTGTCAAGTTCTTCAAAAGGTTTCTGCTGTGGGGCCAGGGTGGGAATCCACCACCACGTATGTTTGTAATTGTTCATTCTCTTTTATGTCTTGCTTTCCGGATAATTGAAGGAACGCTGTCCCTTTCAGAAGTTTCTCATGCGTACATACCCACACCCCTCCCAGTAGGTCTGGGCCAGGCACCTGTGCAGTGGGCTTTCCTGATGCCCTGCATGCCTCCTTTCATAGCATTTAATACATTTACTTTGAGTGTTTTTCCCCACACTAGGCTGTAAGCTCCCCGTAGGCAGGGTCCTGACTGGATTTTTCATCATTATCTTCCTGGCATGGAGGGGAACTCAGTGACTACTTATTGATGTTTATCATTGAATAATGTTGCAAATGCTATTTTCTCAGAGGGGTCAGAGTACTTCCCTGTGTCCCTGTTTTAAAGACTGGATGCCAAGGGGCATGAAGAGGAGTTGGAGATGTGGATGGGATGAGGAGGAGGAAGTGGAGATGAGGGGGAAGAAAAATTGGAAGGTCGGGTGGGGGGTTTACTGCTGACCTGTCTGGCTTGGAAAAATAGAGACATGGACAGGAATTCTTCATTCATAACATACTGTGCTGGAAACTATGTTTTACATTCGGCAGAACGGACCCTATGGAGAGTCTCAAGATTTTTTTGAGTCCATATCTATGTTTGTTGTGAATTAGGATAGAACGAAGTAGTGAATTTTTTATTACCTACCTAGGTGCCTTTTAATATGTTGATTTAGAACTTAATTAAATCTGTTCTGCCTTACAAAGGAGTCACCAGGGACGACATCAGGTCGGTTTATTAGGGACCTTGGTGGTCTATTTGATAGTCAACTATTGACTCTCCCTCATCAAGGGATTGAACTTTTCAATGTCTCAGTTTACCTGTTTATTAAACAGTCATATGTGCACGTAAACTGTGTCAATTCAATTCACGGTTGGCAGATTACCCATCGAACTTCTGACAGATGGGCTCAAAAATTGAATAACATTTTACTGATTTGATTGTAATTTAGCAGATACACATTTAACACTTCAATTATATTAATCAGAATGAAAGTTTGCACATGACTTTTGCAAGCCAACAGTCTGAGGATTTTGAACCTATTTCACCCTCTTCATTAGAGTGTAGAGCTTGAAACTACATGGTTATAAAATAAAATGAGGGAACCCTGTTTCAAGGTTTTGGTTTTTGGGTTGTTTTGTTTTTTGCCTTTTCGCCTTTTTGCTTTCATTTAGCTCTCCAAAGCAAATGCTAGTGTATTTTTCTTTTTTCTGTGAAGAAAAATGATGCTCTTCCTCACTTTTGTCACACCCGTCCCATGATGCCCTGCTTTATGTTCTTTCTACGCACATTTGTCTTGCTGATTTGCTTGGAAGTTTTTCTAGGCTGCATTTCATATTTATTTGCTTGAATCAAATGTGGACGTCTTCTGTGACTCCTCTTTGCTTCCCAGTTGCTATATCCAATCAGTCATAAAGTCCTGTCCCCCCACCCGCCATGTTTATTTGGTGACCTCCCCTCTCTCCTGGCCTTCTTACAGTTCTCCTAGTTAAGAACTTCATCCTTTGTCTCCAGAAAAGTTTCAACAGCAGCCTAATTGATTTCCTTCCTTCTGGTCTTGCCCCTTTAAGTTCATCTTCTACAGACACCTCAGAAATTGACCAATAATAAAAATTATAGCATTGCACTATGGGTGTGTTAATGTGAAACTTCTGTCTTTCCTCCACTTAACAGGTTTCTGCATTAGCTTTTGTGGGAACAAGGGTACTAAGATTGAGACATTTGATAATCCCAGCTTCTTGGCCTAACACCTCATATGGTCCAGTGGACTATTTCCTCCTAGTTCTTGGTCAGCCAAGTGAGCCTCCCATTGATACCAGACTGCCCTTCATTGCACACATAGCCCTCAATGCTCATCTCATTCCCTCCTTCCCTCTGCCTAGAAGACCTTTGCCCTCTTTCCTTTGCCTTATTCCATCTCCCCCAATCACTCAGCTCAGGCAAAATGTCCTCCAGAAAGCTTTTGATGTTTGCCACTGCCAGAAACTCAGACAAGGTCAGATGAGGTCAGGCAAGGCCAGGCAGCTGTCATCACACAAGTGCATGTCATTACTGCACTTGACATATTATATGGAAGGTCTTGGTGATCCATCACTAGGTTATGCATTCCTTAAGGATCTGGAACCCAGTTTCACTCTTCTTGATATCCCTAATGCCTAGTACATGGAGTTATGAGTGTCTAAATGAGCCAGGCTTGTCATCCACAGTGTCTAGTGTCGTATGTCCATTAGTGTCCAATAACTGTTACACCTTTTAGGTTTGTAGATTTTTGCATAACCTAAGAGAGCTCTTTTGTAAGGAAATGGCATGTCATCAATAGTGTTAAATTGGGATCTGGCATCCGTTTGTAAGGAATGGTATGGAGGAGGTATTGGGGAAGTTCATGGTAGGTCAGTCTTTGGTTTTTACTATACAATTCTTTGGGTCTTGGAGAATTCCAGATTGGAGAATATTATAATCAGCTAATTAGGCTGTATCCCTCATATTAAGTACAATATTAAGAAAGCATGTAACAAAGAAAGCCCTTGTACACATGGAGGAAAGTGGACCCCCTCTCCCTCTTCGTTCTTGGCCCATGCTCCATCACGAACCCCCTTGCTGCTCTTCACCCCACTGACCTTTCTCCTTCAGCGTTTTGCGGGCTTCCTTCAGCCCCTGAAATGCTGGTGTTTCCTTCTGTTAAGCGTACCTGCCCCCTCAAGAGATTCCCAGTCATTCCTTTGGTATCAGCCAACATTTACACATTGGCAACTCCTTAATCTAATTCCAATCCCAGATCTCCAGCAAAGCACAAAGGGGATATTTAACTGTTTCAAGTCCCACAAGCACTTCAGACTCAACATGCCCTAAACTGGACTTCAATCCCCCACCCCCACCCCAACATTTTCCCTCCTTGACTTGGTCCCTATGTTTATGACTGGGAGCACCATTCATTTAATTCATTTCCCTTCTTTACGCTGCTACTCTAGGTAACTTTCAAAGTCCATTCATGCTGTTTTCTTAACCTTTTAATTTCCTTATTGCATTATTATGCCAGGGGTTGTACACTGGTGATCCTCTGGCTAGCTCTGGCTCCAAGACAAGTTGAGTTTCAAATTTGTGCCTTGATGTGTCCTGGTGGGCCTAAGCTCTGGACTTATGCCCACCAGGACATCTGGACCTTGCCCCCGCCCCCTCGCTCCTTGTGGAGTGACCCCAGCCCACTCCCTTGCGGTTATGCCATCTACCTACTCACTTTAGTTTGCCCTGGCTTACACCCACACTGTCTCTCCTGGGTGACTTCAGGACACCAACAGGATGTTCAGATCCCCCTGTTCTCTTATGTAATACTTGTCACAGTCTTCCCAGTGCCTGAAGTAGTGGTCCAACCACACTCCACACATCTGAATTATCTGAGGGACTTAAAACATTTTTTCACCCCAGGCCAAATAAATCAGAGTCTGGAAGGGTGGTATCTGTGATTTTAGTGTTCCCAAAGAGATTCTCATTTGGAGCTGGGAGTAAACCATGGACCCAAAGAATAGATTCCCAGTTCCCAAGTGACCCAGTGGTTGCCTGCAGTATTACCCACATATACATTCCTATACTGTCTTGGGAATCTCTCATTTACCATGACTTCCCTGTGGTTTCCAAGAGCACTGAGTTGTTTCAGGACTTTACCAAGGTCAGGCCTCATGCTTCCCTTTTTCCTAGGTTATCTTTACTTCTTTGCCTCCTGGCACACATCTGTACCTGGCATAGGACTGAGCTCAGGCATCACCCCCTATGAAACATTGCTAAAAATACCCACTCCAACTGGGAGAAGTGACCTCTGCTACCCTTGTGCCTCATGATGGCACTGACTATTGACATATCTGTGACAATGCTGTTTTACAGGGCTTCTCGTGCTTTAACATGCATACGTAGGCAAATTTTTAAAATGCAGATTGTGATTCAGTAGGTCTGGGCTGGGGCGTGCCGTTGTGAATTTTGAGCAAACTCAGAGGTGAACCATGTGTTGGGCACTAGGCTTTACTAAATCGAAGTGTTTTTATACCTCTTTTGGCTTTGTTGTATATAATTCCTGAGGACAATGACAAAATCTGAGTTCAGTGCCTGACACCCAGCTGTCAGCCACCAAATGTTTCATGTATGAACAAACACATGATGAATGATGGAGTGAGTTAGGGATAGATGGACGATTGGATGGATAGATGGCTGGGTAGATGGATGGCTGGGTAGATAAGAGGAAGGAGAAGGAAGGAAGAAAGAGAGGGAAGGTGGGAGGGAGGGAGGGAGGGAGGAAGTAGAGAGGGAGAAAAGAAGGAAGAAAGCAGGCAGGCATTTATGAATGTCTCCTAGTTCAAGCAAATAAGCATACCTTCTCTAAAAGCAAATTTGTGTATAACCCTTTCTGCAGTATTTTGACAGTCACACCAGAAATTATAATCTCTCCAAAAGCATCTTCTTTCTGCCCTCCAAAGGAAATATTAACAATGTTTCTGAGAAGGAAGTACTCTGGATTATGGAAATCAAGGACTTTAGAGCATAAGGTATTTTATGGCTCTGGAAGAAAAGCATACGTTGCAAGAAGACATGAATGGTGATAAGGTCTACGATGACAGCTCACAGCCAGACAGCTACATGGCCAGCATTTTTAAGGCAGTGTCTTCATTTTGCCCTGAGGGGTTCCTCACCTACTATGTGTTGATGTGGGAGAGACAGCGAGGCTGGGCTGCCCAAGGCGCCAGCTTTGGTGCCCCTGCCGGGGTTTTTGATTCAGCAAACTGTTACCTACGTGATATTGAGCAACTTCCTGTACCTGTCCAAGCTCCTCTTCTTCTATTTACAACAGGATAGTTTAACATCAATATTTAAAAAAAAATAAAGAATTGAGTAAGTAATACACGAGATGCTGCATGCAAAGGGCTTGGACAGTTACTGGGTATATAAAAGAAAGAAAGAAGGAAAGAAAGAAAGAAAGAAAGAAAGAAAGAAAGAAAGAAAGAAAGAAAGAGGAAGGAAAGAAGGAAGGAAAGAAAGAAAGAAAGAAAGAGAAAGAAAGAAAGAAAGGAGAAAGAAAGAAAGAAAGAAAGAAAGAAAGAAGAAAGAAAGAAAGAAAGAAAGAAAGAAAGAAAGAAAAGGAAGGAAGGAAGGAAGGAAGGAAAGAAGGAAGGAAGGAAAGAAGGAAGGAAAGAAAGAAAGAGAAAGAAAGAAGAAAGAAAGAAAGAAAGAAAGGAGAAAGAAAGAAAGAAAGAAGAAAGAAAGAAAGAAGAAAGAAAGAAAGAAAGGAAGGAAGGAAGGAAGGAAGGAAAGAAGGAAGGAAAGAAAGAAAGAAAGAGAAAGAAAGAAAGAAAGAAAGAAAGAAAGGAGAAAGAAAGAAAGGAGAAAGAAAGAAGAAAGAAAGAAAGAAAGAAAGAAAAAGAAAGAAAGGAAGGAAGGAAGGAAGGAAGGAAAGAAGGAAAGAAAGAAAAAGAAAGAAAGAAAGAAAGAAGAAAGAAAGAAAGAAAGAAAAAGAAAGAAAGAAAGAAAAAGAAAGAAAGAAAGAAAGAGAAAGAAAGGAAGAAAAAGAAAGAAAAGAAGGAAGAAAGAAAGAAAGAAAGGAAGGAAGAAAAAGAAAGGAAGGAAGGAAAGAAAGAAAGGAAGAAAGGAAGAAAAAGAAAGAAAGGAAGGAAGGAAGGAAGGAAAGAAGGAAGGAAGGAAAGAAGGAAAGAAAGAAAGAAAGAAAGAGAAAGAAAGAAAGAAAGAAAGAAAGAAAGGAGAAAGAAAGAAAGAAAGGAAGGAAGGAAGGAAGGAAAGAAGGAAGGAAGGAAAGAAAGAAAGAAAGAAAAAGAAAGAAAAAGAAAGAAAGAAAGAGAAAGAAAGAAAGGAGAAAGAAAGAAAGAAGAAAGAAAGAAAGGAAAGAAAGAAAAAGAAAGAAAGAAAGAAAGAAAGAAAAAGAAAGAAAGAAAAAGAAAGAAAGAAAAAGAAAGAAAGAAAGGAAGGAAGGAAGGAAGAAAACAACTTCCCATAGATGTCAAGATGCAAGCTGTTAGGATCCATAAATGAAGACCACACTGATTCCTCATTCATTGTGTACACACAGGGGGCACACTTCAGTCAAGGATGGGCTAGCACTGGGACAAGGGAAATCCAAGCTCACATACTGATCTGGGCTGTTCAGTCACAGTGTGACTATGAGCAAGATACTCAAGTTCTATGAACCTCAGTTTCTTTACCTGTGCGTTGGACAAAATTGTACTTAACTTGCTGAGTGGTCACCAAGGTTCGATTTATTTGTTGGACTTGAAGTGATCATAGGAAAAGCTGAGATGTAACTTTCTTGCTACTTACAAAGAAATAGCCTGAGACATAAATGAATATTATAATACAGATACTGCAGCAGATGATAACAGAAAGGGTATGTTCAGTACATAGTGATGATTTTAAAAGACTGGTGACTGTGCTAGTAGATAAACTGGTAACATATTTGGAATCTCTGGTGAACTGAACAGGAGTCAGCAAACTGTGGCCCATGGGCCAAAGCTAGCCCACTATGTGTTTACATAAAGTTTTATTGGAACATCATCACATTCATTCATGTCTGTATTATCTGAAACTCCCGCCTTGAGAATAGGAAGAGTTAGGTAGTTGTAAGAGATCATCTGGCATGCAGATCCAGAAATGTTTACTCCTCTTCAGAACATTTTGCTGGCTCTTACTCTAAATTAATAAAGTATAATGAAATAGTTCCATAGCTCAAAAAATTTGTGGGTTGTAAACATTTTAAGATTAAAATTCCCAGGACACTGATACTGTTTCAGGAGATCTAGCTATCCAAGAGCCTTGGAATTCTGCATGGGGCTCAACCCAGCTGTAGAGACCCTGATTTTCAACCTGTCTCAGAATTCTTCGCATATAGACATGAAATCAAGATACAGAGAAAAACAAAAAATACACAAAAGGCTACTAACCTTTTATGCTGCTGGTGAAAGAGAAGGGAATTCAGGAAAGGTATTATCTAGCACAGACATTTCTATGAACCTTCTAGTTATTTCCTGATTGATCTGTTTAGAAAGTAGGACTCTTCCTCCCTTCTCTACCCCTGCCTTGGGTACCATATTTCCTTTTATGGCTAATTCTTATTAAACGGAGATCTGTCCATAAATAAATTTATGAGACTGACATGCTACCTACTACACTAACGAGGCACCTTCATAAATAAATTTTAAAAAATTAAGTTCCTAAAATTGCTACTCCTGTCACTTAGAAAGTGACTTCTTTCTTTGTGAATAGACATTCATCATCACTAATGATCAGGGGGGAAAAGCAAGTTTAAATCAAGAGACTATTTTACCCACACAGTGGGCAAAATTAAAATACCTGACAGATAGCAACTATTGGGGGGTCTTAGAACAACTGGATCTTTCATGCGTTACGAGTGGGTATAAAGGTTGACACAGTCACTTGGGAAAGTGAGCGTTCCTGAAGTTGAACTCTCCTGACTTGTGACCTGGCAATTCCACACCTAGGAATCCACACATACTCCAGAGAAACACTTGCATACACAGAGCCGAGTAAGATTTGTGGCATCGGTGTTCAGGGCAGGGATTAAAAACAGCCTAGGGCCACCTGGGTGGCTCAGTGGGTTGAGCCTCTGCCTTTGGCTCAGGTCATGATCTCGGGGTCCTGGGATCGAGTCTCACATCGGGCTCTCTGCTCTATAGGGAGCCTGCTTCCTCCTCTCTCTCTGCCTGCCTCTCTGCCCACTTGTGATCTCTCTCTGTCAAATAAATAAAATCTTAAAAAAAAAAAAACAGCCTGGAGGCAGCATACATTCCTTAGGGGAAGAGTAGATGGACAAACTTTGGACACAGGACTCGATAGCAGCTCAAAATAAATGCAGCACAGTGTCATGGAATAAATAGAGGCATATCTTAGCAATATATGGAGTAGAAGAAGTTCCAGAAGATGATCCATGCCGTGAGACCCTCTCATAAGGTGAAGAAGAGTAATATGAAAATATTAATTTTTTAAGGAGTAAATATAGAAATAAAAAAATCACACGAAGAGAAAGTTAGGGGCTGGTGATCAGGGAATTCAAGGCAATGTTTAGTTTCAGGGAGCTAAGGGGAGGGGAGGGGAGCTGGTTTTTGGTTCTTGTCAAGAACTTTGCCTTTTCCCCCCCTTGAATAGTGGAGTTACAGGTGCTTCTTTTACGTAAAATAAATGGGCAACTAAATAAGGCCAAAGCAGCCACACACTTGGACAGTAAGAACATACTATGAATCAGGAATGATAATTATCCATTCTGTGCATTTGAATTAAAACACCTGTACAATGGTCAGAGCGTCATCTGGTTGAAGTGCTGACTTTGGACTCCACAAGCAGCAGGTGGGCACTTTGCAAGCTAAAGATTGGTTTAAAATATAAAGTTTGAAGGGGCGGGGGGTGGGAGGTTGGGGGAACCAGGTGGTGGGTATTGGAGAGGGCACGGATTGCATGGAGCACTGGGTATGGTGCAAAAACAAGGAATACTGTTATGCTGAAAATTTAAAAAAAATATATAAAGTATTTTATACCTGAATTTGGAATTGCACTTCCTACCTCCCACCCCCATTATTCTTCCTATCTTCTGACAATCCCCCCACTCAAAAGGCAATAAAATATAAAGTCGAGGGGATTCAGACAAAACCATGTTAATTCTTTTGATTATGTCTGAAATTATCTCCATGAACCTGAGTTAATGATGACCTAAGGCAAAATTTGTCTGCACTCCTGGCCTCTTTCAGATGCATTTCCCAGAGCAATCAGAATAATGTCATTTTAACATCTGTCATTTCAATCAAGTGCAAGGCTAGGGGACATCGTATGGTTTTCTAACCATCACTCAGCCCTGTCACTCCGTTGTCAGTGATGACTTCCACTGGCGTTCTGTCAATAAGGACACAGGCGGTTCAACTGGGAGACATTCATAAATACTTCCTACATTAGTCATATCAATTAAAGGCTGTGTCCCACATTTTTTAAGGAATTGGGTAGTCCGAGCGTTCTCGGCTTGAGCTGAACAGAAAGCTGTATACAGCTCATTGGAAACGCAGCTTGAAAGTTTTTGGTACTTGAGTTTTTGGCTTCCCTTTCTATCTATCACATTCTATCACAATACATTAAGTATAATAATGTTGCGATTTTTAAAATCCGTACCAAATGTTATCACCAAGACGACAGATTTAAAAACAGTGAGTAGTAGCTACGTGCTTGGACTCAACAGCTACCCTAATTGAGTTCAAATCCTGGACCTACTTCTCACCAGCTTTGGATTAGGAGGCTGTCACTTATTTCTCTCTACCTGGGTTCCTCATCTGTAAAATTGGATACCAGTATCTACTTCATCTGTCTACTCTGAGAATTATGTGAATATATATGTACATTATCATATATGTCTGCACGTATGTATGTGTTACATACTATACAACAGTCCATATTCTGTGTTTACATATGTATATTTGTTTATATATATCTAAATTTAGGTTCTCTATATTTCACAGAGCAGTGCCTAGTGCTCTATCAATATTATATAAATAATTATTATTAAATATCAGGTTTCTTTTTTAAAATTTTTTAAAAGATTTTATTTATTAGAGAGCACAAGCAGCAGGGAGGAGAGGCAAAGGAAGAAGCTGGCTCCCCACTGAGCAGGAAGCCCCATGCAGGGCTCGATCCCAGGACTCTGAGATCATGACCTGAGCTGAAGGCAGATGCTTAACTGACTGAGCCACCCCGCTTCCCCAAAGATAAGCTTTCTGTTAGCTCCTAAAATATAACTAAAAACAAACCTAAGGATGGAAAAATGCCACTGTTTCTAGACATACCAGGAAGGCAATGAAAACGTGGGGCTACGGTAAAGAAAGGAATGCGTGTGTACCGTGTGTTGTCATGTACTGTGTGTTGCGTTGGGTCACTTAGGTTGTCTTATTTAACCCTCCTCACAGTTTTGAAGAATCATAAGCGTCACCCCCACTGACCGATGAAAAATGTGAGAGCTGTAGAGGTGTCATGCCTTCTGTAGCGTCATCTAGTGAGTTAGTGGTGGCGCTGAAAGTTAATGACCCTAGATAACCAGATTGTTAAATCAGGCATCAATCTTTTTTTTCTTTTAATGCAGTTTCAAGCGCATTGCTATTATCATGAGTAAGGATCAAGATCACGTGGCATTTTGGCACGTGGTCTCTGAAGTCAGAGATCAGTGCTAGAACTCTGGAGGTGACAGGCACTGTGAATTGGGCCCAGGACCTATTTTTCTGAGTCTGGTTCCTCACGTTTGAATTACTAAACCTAAGTTTCAAGGCTGTTGTGAGCATGAAATGAGCTAATACCCATAACGTTTTCAGCAGAGAAATAATGCCAAGTACTTGGTAGCCAATTGTCTCAGTTTTAGAATCAGTGTTGTTCCTGCAGCTTTATTTCTGAAGAGGTACCCACAGAACCACTTAGACATGCGTATGTGAATGCACAAACCCCCACAGCCTCTTCCATCAACGAGGAAAATTCATGCCTCATAGGCTCAAAATAAATAATGCACGGTCGGGCTCTTCTGGGGGAAGATGTGGAATGATACCTCGTAGAGATGCTGACATTAAAACTCTTTCCAGTTCTATTTTGCTTAAAAGTTGCTGTTTTCTTATCAAAATCCATGGCTAAAACTACGTAAATATTTTGGAAAAATTTTTAGGCTATGGAAAACTTGTACAAAGAGTTCCCTTATCTCCTTCTCCCACTTGCTGTAGTATTAACACCTGTTTGATCATGGTTTATTTAAGACTGAGAAATTAATGTTAGGACAATATTCTTAACTGTGGACTTCATTTGGGTTTCACCTGTTTTTTTTCCACTGGTTTCCTTTTTCTCTTTCTGGATTCAATCCAGGGACCACAATGCATTTAGTGTGGTTGATTTTGAATCATTCTTTTCCTTCTATCTCTTTCTTTCCCCTCCAAACAGCTTCCTGGCTTTGCAGAACAGAGAGTACCCAGTGCAGAGACAGGGAGCAGTACACTGGGATTGAAGAGGTCCTTCCAGAGAAGATACCTAGAACTAGTGCTTTGGATTGTCTTTATGTTATAGCTTTTGTACAGATTTTTTTTTTTTTTATAATGCAGTGTTAGGAAGAAGGCTAATTGAACTAAAGAAATGTGATTGAAATAAGAGAGGTGGGAAGAAAAGAATATAAATATGAGTAACCCTAGCTAATATTTGTGAAGTTTGTTTGAACATGTCTGTTACAGAAGTCTATAGGTTAGTTGATAGTTAAGCTTTTAGTTTCACAAATATACCATGGCTATAAAGATGTTAATGTTAGGAAAGCTATCAAACTCAGATGGTGATACACACCAGTTGTATTTAAGAACCAAGTCTCTGAATGTTTCTCTGTTGAATAAAATCTTCTGTGGCATGGAAGCTGAAAGAAAGCTTCTCAACCCTTTTCTGTGAGTGTCATGAGGGAAGTGGGAAATGTCTCTTACGAAGAAAGATGCAAATATCTAGATTAGTTATTAGCAAATTTAAGAATCACATCGTAACCACATCACGTGTTTTTGAGGAATATAAGGATGGTTTAACATCAGGAAACTGATAAGTGCAATTCCTTAATTCACTGATTAAGTAGCATATTAACTGGAAAAATCCATTTGATTAAATGGATACCTAAAAAGCTTCATTTGATAAAATTTATTTCTCATTCTTAATTAAACAATATTCACTAAGGAGTAAAACAAACCGATTCCCAAAAAGCGACAACAACTATCTATCAGAAACCTATAGAAAACAAAATATTTGATGATAAGTCATTAATACCTTTCCCACTAAAGTCAAGATGTACAGAAAAATATCTGTTCTCACCACTAGTCTTCAACACCGTACTCAGGGGCACCTGGGTGGCATAGTTGAACATCTGACTCTTGGTTTCATCTCAGGTCATGATCTCAGGGTCAGGAGATAGAGCCCTAGTATAGGTTCCATGGCCAGTGTGGATTCTGGCCCCTCCCAGAGATTCTCCACCCCTCCCCCAGCAAGCTGTCTCTTTCTCTCTCTAAAATAAATAAATAAAATCTTAAAAAACAAAACAAAACAAAACTGCACTTGAGGCCCTAGCCAGGGTAATAAGTAAAAAGTACACAAGTAATGATACCAGAAAGGAAGAGAATAAACTCAGTATTTGCAGACATAAACTTTTTGAAGCCAGTAAGTTGCTGGATATAACATGCATATACATATGCAACAGTTTTCTTGCATATCAGAAATAATAAACTTAAAAATGTACTGAAAAAAAGAGCCTATTTATAATAACCACCCCCTAAATTCCATAAAATATGTGCAAATAAACCTAACAAGGAGGGTGTAACATATATAAGGAAAATTGTAATACTTTACCAAAGAGCTTAAGAGAAAACTTGAACAAATGGAAACATTTTTTCTTTTCAATATTCATTCTCATAAAATTCTGTATATTTAATGCAAACCTAATCCAAGTCCCAACCACTTTCCACAGTGAATATTGGCAAATGGGTAAGTTTATATGTTTGGGAAAATATATAGTCAACAATATATTTTTACACTGAAATACAGTTATCATAAAGCACTAGCTTTTGGTGTACAGCATAATGATCAATATTCATACATATTTCAAAATGATCACCACAGTAATCTAGTTAACATTCATCACCATACATAGTACAGAATTTTTCTCTTGTGATTAAAGCTTTTTATGGTTGGGGCACCTGAGTGTCTCAGTTCGTAAAGCGGCTGCCTTCATGTCAGGTCATGATCCCAGGGTCCTGGGATCGAGTCCCACATCCGGCTCCTGGCTCAGCAGAGCTTCTCTGCTTCTCCCTCCCACTCTGCCTGCTGCTCTCCCTGCTTGTACTCTCCCTCTCTGTTAAATGAATAAATAAAACCTTAAAAAAATTCTTTAAAAAGTTTTTATGGTTTGCTGTCTTAGCAACTTTCCAATATACAGTATTTTTAACTAGAGTCACCATTCTGTACATGACATAGCTATGACTTATCAGTGAAACTTTGTACCTTTTGACTACTTTTGTCCATTTCATCCACACCCTGTGGTCAATAATATTTAAAAACATAAAAGGAGGAGTTGTCCTGAGAACAATCAAAACATACTTTAAAATTATAGTAATTTTAATAGCATTTGATCTTTGTACATGAATAAAAACATAGATCATACTAGAATAAACACCCTGGAAGTACATTGTATTATGGAAATAATTTTTTTGATAAATGTAGCATTTCATATCAATGGGGACAAGAAAAAATATTCAGTAAGTAGTTTGTGGCAAATGGATGATAAAATTAGACCTTTCGTTAAGCTTCACACAAATATCTGATGAATAGAAGAGCAAAACTTGAAAAAAATACAAAAATATAGGAATATCAAGAATTTAAAAAAATTATCTTGAGATGTATATCATCTTGAGATGATAAAAGATGGTAAAAACTTCCTAAGTAAGGCAGAAGATCAGAAAATAAGGTAGATTTGACCTGACAGAAGTTAAGAATTTCTTTACCACAAGTAATATGATCAATTTAAAAGGCAAGTGAGAGATGGACAGAGAAATAACTTCACCATACTTAATGGACCCTGGATGAATTTATAGAGTATGATAGAACTCCAAAATTATCAACTAGAAAAACACACGCAAAAATTTTTTTTTAGGAGTGCCTGGATGGCTCAGTGGGTTAAGCCTCTGCCTTCGGCTCAGATCATGGTCCCAGGGTCTTGGGATCGAGCCCCGCATCGGGCTCTCTGCTCAGCGGGGAGCCTGCTTCCCCCACCTTCCTCTGCCTGCCTCTCTGCCTACTTGTGATCTCTGTCAAATAAATAGATAAAATCTTTAAGACAAAATAAAAAAAAATTTTTTTTAATTTTTAATGGACAAATATTTCAAAGTGCAATTTGAAGAAGAATTATGAAGGAATCGCAAATATATAAAAATTTTTCTCAACTGCCTTTGTAGTCACAGAAATGCAAATTAATAATGAGTTAATGACCCCATCATATTGATTGATAGTATCATGAGCTGATGATAATGTGAGGCAACAGCACTTCACAACACCATTGATCGAAGAAGCGGAGCCATTGGGAAAAAGTCGGCAGAATCTATCAACAGTTGGAGACCGTGACTCAGAATTCTCCTAACAAGCTCTTCTGTGGAAAACCGTGCACTAAAAATGCCTTCCCAAATCTACTCAGATGATGTCATTCAGAACCATCGCTTGCATTGGCAAAGAATTAGAAAAATTGTCAAAATATATCAATAGGGATTAAATACATTCTTATATTCTTATATTTGAAATAACATTCCATCAGTAAAATAGTGAGATTGATCTCTATGTGCTGATATGAAAAGACATCAAAGGCATTAACATTTAATTGACAAAATGTCTACAACAGGATTCTATTTAAGTTTCTTTAAAAAAATCCCATTGCTTTTGTACAAAAGAGACTTCTAAAAAGAGGTTGACAATTGACAGCAGGAGGTTGATGGGCAGAGGTATGAAGGGGGCCATCGTGTTCAAAACTCCCATGGTGAGAGGATATTTCTGTAATTTATTCCTCATATGCCTTTCTAAATGTTCTCCACAAAGCCCTTTATACTTTAAAGCTAGCATAAAAGACATTTTTCCCATGGTGTCTAGTCAGCCTAAGACCTTTGCAGCAAGGTGGTGGAGAGGAGGGAGTAAGAAGGTTGTCTGTTTCTAACTACTCCCTAGGTGCAGAAATTATGAAATTTGTGTTACCATCATTGATAACTTTCTTTTGTTTTACTGGCTACCAAGTAAAAATTTTCTACCTGGTTCAGTTACAGAGACATGCACACCACAGTATCAAGCAAGGATGTCTAAACAGAGGGGCTGTTTTTCAGGTGTTTGGAAGTTTTCCTAAGATTCAGCTTCTCTCTTAGCAAGGACAGATCACTTAGGTATGTTGTATTTAAGAATTGCAATTCCCCAGGGCGCTTGGGTGGCTCAGTTGGTTAAGCATCTGCCTTCGGCCCAGGTCATGATCTCAGGGTCCTGGGTTCAAGCCCTGCATGGGGCTCCCTACTCAGTGGGGAGTCTGCTTCCTCCTCTCTCTCTGCTTCTTGCCCTGCTTGTGCTCTCTCTCTCTCAAATAAAATCTTTTAAAAAATTAAAGATTAAAAAAAAATTGTGAATCCCCTTCTATGGGGATTCCCCTGCTCTATTTCTAGTTGTCTCAAGATCTCAAGTTTACCTGGTGGTACTACTTATTCCAAAAATCCTCTGTAATAATAGATATTTTATAAATTCATATGTCTTATTCACCCTCTATCTCTAATGCCTGTTAGAGGCACAACAAATATTTGTTGAGTACATGTTAATGAAAAACTGGATAAATGAGGAGCGGTGGATGATGGAACCTTAGGAAATGTATTTATGGAATATAGTTGTATAAGCATACGTATTCATATGTCACTATGGACATAGTGTACTATGTTGGGTGAACTGTTCATGAACAGTTCATTCCACATTTATTGTGTTCCAAAATCACATGCTAAAGAACTCCTCCCAGGATTGTTAAAGACTGCTTTCTCGCTCGGGCATATCAAAGTGAGAAGTGTAAGGCAAATTCTCATACTCAGAGTAAGGAGGTGAGATGAGTGGTACTCCTCACTTCCAGGAATGGCTAAACCTTCCAAATGACCTCAGTTCTGGTGACTTTACATTTCATAGAGTTCACATTTTCATAATAAGAATGTTTCCCACATTAATATACCAGATATTTTCCTGTTTTCTTACTCACTTGAAAAATTTTAACAAGACCCTATTTTCCTTGCTTAAAGCAGCACTGGCAAAGGGAAACATGGGAACAGCAAACAAACGTGATTTCTCACAGTTGTATTTTAAGATACCTGGGGGAAATGTTGAGCCAAAGGGGTGAGTTTCATTATATTCCTAACCACCTCTGGGCTTACCATCTTATCACCATGTGAATACTTCCCCTAATGGACAGTACAACCAGGAGGCCAATTACTGCTTATTAGATTAACAACTACATAAAATGCCTTTTAAAATCAGATATTTTTGCCCCCAGAGAACCACATTTGGGTGTTCATGGTATTGGGGGGCCAACAGAGAAACGGTCATGAACTCAGACTCCCACCTGAAAACTGTGGATTGTTTTCTCAGGGAAGATGAAGCTCTCTGTAGCAGGTAGACCACAAGCCCTGTTATTTATTCAGAGCACTCTGGATTCCAATACAAGGCTTACTTCTTAGTAGGTACATGGCTTCTGAGTGTCACTGTCCTGTCCTATATAAATCTAGATGGTAACACGTATCTCCTAGGACTACTGGGAGCATTTACATAACTCCAAGGAATCTTGAAGATCTTTGGGTTCTCAGTGTGGGTTTTAAGACTTGTGCTCTTGTTCTCAGCACTGCTTTGGCGGCAGGGAGGCAGAGTGGCCCAGCAGCCCTCCCGCAGAGCCACCTCAAACCCACCCCACTATCAGAATTGTGGGAAGGGTCAGCCTGAACTCCTTGCATTGTAAGTTTATCTTGGCACCCACCAGCCTATAACAAAACCCATTTATCTCTGCAGCTTTGAGATTCATCAGAAAGCATTAATGATGTGTCAGCCGTAGATGTTAGTTCTGAGAACTCAGTAAACACCTTCTTAGCACAGTGAAACAGTCTAGGAAGCTTGAAGAGAGGTTCTACCAAGGACAAGAATCTGGGCATTTGACTTGGTGAAACAGTGGGCCGTTTGTGTCTCGCTTAAGTCCTTTAAAAACATGATCCAAGAAGTTGTTTTGATCCATCTGGATAGATTTTTTTTAAAAATAGGTCCTAAGCTACATCTTAAGATGAAGGAAGAAATAATCTTGAATTAAAATGACTTCAGAAGAAGTCATGTCGCTGAGGAGCACAGAGAACTGAGTATTGAAAATGAGTATGCATTGAGGCTTGATAACAATGGACATAGTCAAGGGGTCTAATGATGGTGTCAATAGCACTGATTAGTAATGATATTTATTGAACCTCAAGTAATATATATGAGGCTATTCCTTAATAAAGTATAATTATACAAACAATAAATTTATGATTAAATTTCTATAACAAGCACATGTTTTTAGGTATCTTTTTTTTAATAAGAAAGGCAAATTAAGTTCATGGGGAGATATTCCTAATACAATAGATATTCAATGTTATGTGTTGTCATAGTATTAATGAAACTTAGACTAAATATGTCCTAATGCCATACTAATTTGGGATTGGCTATAGAATAATGAAATTGGCCTTTATATCAATAATATCAGAGAATTTAAATTTGCTTGATGTAACCTACAACTTGTCTACTTTTCACCTAATGCTTTAAGACTCTGATCTCACAGTTGAGCCTTAAAAATGCACCATTCCTTCCTTCTCTTAGCCAGTAAGCCCTTGTTGCTCTACTAACTGCTAATCCTTGCACAGCGATACAGAATATACAAAGTACTTAAAAAAATTCTTAATTAAAATCTTGTCATGTAAACTTTAATCAACACATTGCATTATATATAATGGATATAACACAACAAAAACGAATGCCTCCAATAAAATATCCCATGCTTCCAGTAACTCAAAAGTATTTTTATGCTGCTTTTAGGAAATTTGTTTTTGTTTTGTTTATGCGTATATATATATATATATATATATATATAATATTGTACTATTTCTTGTAGTACTTGTATTCTCAACCTCTTTTAACCATAAAGTTATTTAAGGATTATGACTGACTCAGCCTGGCAACAGTGTAGTTTCTCGAATGGTATCTTCCAAATAATGGGAGGTCAGTAAATATCTTTGGTGTTAAATAAATGATTCCAAGTATTTAAGAGATAAAGCTATAGGTGGGACTGTCAAAGCAGTGGCTCCTTTTTAATCAATGCCCGAATACTTGGGTCTTGCACAGGTAGATTGTATTTTTATTCATTTAACAGTTTAACTACATCTGAAGCAGATCTGAAGGCGTGCTTTCCAGTGGCAGCCCTGATTCATTTCCAACTGTGTGTGTGTGTGTGTGTGTGTTACGGACTGTCTATGCATATCTATAAAATCTGCTGGTTTCTGCTAATGAGGACTCTGAACAGAGAAGAAATGTTTCTCTAAGTCCAACCGGAGACTGAGTTATTTGGAATTGATGCCTGTTTTGAGTCTCTCCTCTGATGTGTAAGGCATTACCTGATTTAAGATGCTGCTTCCTCCAATTGGTTGTCAGGCATTCTCAGGAGACTGAACTCTGATAACTGCTGGAGAAAAAGTTTCTTAAAAGTAGAGCAGTATGTTTATAAAAGAGAGTGGGGAGAGGGTGGAGAGGAAGAGGGAGCTCACGTAGTAGACAGAATTTCTCCAATTAAATGGAAGACTGTCTTCCTCATTGTAAAGAGACACAATTAGGTCAGACCCCTGAACCACGCGTGCACTTGCCTGTTACTGCCGGTGAGTTTCTGACAAGAAACACAGTCTGACACAAGGATGACTTAGGTCAAGATCATAAATAATGAAGTTGAGCTGAAAGACCATTCTGTGTTCTTACTCTGTGAAACTTACCAGCATTTGGTAATTGACGGCTCATTGCAGGCCCCGAGTCGGAATGCACACAGGTTTTTGTGTGATGTGCCCAGAGGAAGGTGGTTACGGTAAAACTGAAGAAGCAGCAGATAGAGTGATTATGGAATGTATCACGTTCTGTACAAGATGAAGAATAACTGACAGAGAGAGTCACCCAAAAGGAGAGGGTAATGGTAGCACTAGGCTTGGTGGACAGATTCAATTATTTGGCGAAGAGTGGACATGACCCTTGATGCTCTTAACGCAATACCCACACATCCTCTTCACAGACAACATTTAAGCGTTGTTATTAGACATCCGCTGGTTTCTATTTTGCCACCTTTTTATCTGGTCACATACAGTTCTGGTTGTCTTAGGCCCCCAGGAGTACAAAGCATTCAGAAAAAGGCCCTTAAAAAAAGGCATAAGCCAGTGTAGACTGGGTACAACATCGCTGCTGTGTGTTTCAATTCCTGTGGAAGAACACTGAGACCCCAAACTAGGACAAACCCCTTTAATGCTCAAAATGAACAGAGATGAGAACCTTTTCCTAATAAAAGTTGTGGTTCAGCTGCACTTGCTGAAACCAAATAAACAATCTCAAATTGACACTCCAACAGAAATGTGTATAAATTATTCAGAATGAAATGTTCAAGTAATATTAACCTAAAGGTATAGTCATCAATTTTACTCTGATGGATGGCATTGGGTAGTTAGTATTCAAGTGTTACTACATAAATAAAATTGATTTATGCTAACTGAGAAGACGGAGAAAAATTTTTATCAGGATGCCCAAATTCTCTTCCTTCTGGCTTGATCAATCACCTCCCTACTGAACTGTGTACTGTTTTCTTGCAAAAGTCTTAGCTGAGAAATTGGGCTCAGGCAAAATGAATAATACATTTGCTGCAGTGTTAGACTAATGACCCTTAAGTGCTTTAAAAAAAAAAAAAACCAGCAGTGATGACTGCTTCCCTTATGAACAGATTCTGGCTTTTTTTCCCCTCCCTCTCGTGCTCTCCTTTTCTTAGAAAGAAAATAATTAAGTCTGGAGTTGGCTGCCTGTTTTGGAGGTAGAAGTGATGAGTGGGTGAAGGAATCGATAAAGCCAATCGAAGCCCATATGGAGTTCCAGCCACTTGGTTTCCTTTCTTATTCTCCCCCCACCCTTCACCCTCCTAGATCGTCCCCTTCCCCCCACTCGGCGGGCCCACTTCGGGTTGCAGAGCTGGCGTTTGTGTTAATCATCTTCATATTTCCTTTTACTGTTTTTATAATGCTATTGTGTTATCATAAAGACATTGATCAAACAGTGACAGGCAAGACAGAAATCTATTTACTTTGCAAAAGTAGAAGGACTTTCTGACAGGGCTGCGTGGTTCAAATCTGTATCAGCGGGCGTCGGTGATGCACAAAGGATCTTTTCTCTCTTCCCGAGTGGGTTCCTAAAGAGACACAACCGGGACTCAAGTTTCTGTACCTGAGTGTCTTTTAAAAATTTACACAAGGCTGCAAAGGAAAGACAAATGCCTACATGAAAAGCTTGCACAAGGATAATTACAGGGAAAGGCAAAACCTCTGCCTGAGTAATGTAGAATTATTTTGAATGAACATATTCTAAACCTATGGGAACAGCTCTGGAGGTGGAAATGGACTATTTGGCGATGTAGAAAGGGAAGAGGCACAGCCCCCATGTTGTTATGTGTGTGTGTGTTGAGAATGCCATTGGTAGGCAGCTAGCTGCTGAAATGGAATTGTTTGCTAGGAAAGTAGTCATTTACAAACTAGCACGGGGTCAGGTAACCTCATTATTCTCTTTGCTGTTCCCATTAGGTCAACATAGCCACCCTCCCTCCACCCCTTGCCTCTTAAGAAGCGTGGGCTAGTTTTGCCCTTTTAACTTGAGCTCTTTATTCTAAGGAAAGCTTGAACTCTACATCACCACTCTTTCTCTTTCATTTTATTGCCATTCTGTCTTGAGGGGAAATCAGCCACACATTGTGTGATTCTTACGCCCCTAAGTAATGTTTCTTTAAAAAAAAAAAAAAAAATAGATGAATTCTTTTCAATAAAGCAGCCCCAGTTTGATGGACCTACCAAAGTAAAAAGAAGGCACGAAAATGGTTATTATTTGAAAAGGGGCACATGCCATGATGGCTGTCACATCCCTAAGGTCTCATGGTGAAGTCACTGGTCCATTGTTATTCTTAGGCTCCACTTCTCTCAAATAAAAATGTAAAGGGAATGATTTAAAGCCCCAGTGACATCACTAGACAGGAGCTAAAGTACACGTCTTGCGTGTAGCTCAGAAAACGTATAACCTAAGGTACACGTAGCTGTCAAGCCTCCAAGTCCTGTTTGTCTGAACTGGAAGCGCGCATACGTGCACACACACCCAACCAGTCAGATACCTGCTGTGCCTTCCAGATGGATTGACTTCCTCTGCTGTTCCACTGCTCCATGATGTGCCTGTGCATGAGGGAGAGAAACCGATCACGATGTCTCAGGCTGGAGTCATGGTAAGACCTTCCAGCTCCTAGGAACATAGCAACTGCCACCAGCCTTTCCACAGAGCTACATAAATGCCTTCCACACACCTGTTTCCTTCTGCTGCTTTCTCATTTTCATCTGTCATTATGGGCTAATGATTATATCGTAAGGATGAGTTTTCCTGCAGAGGTTAAGTGGCTCTAATTTACATACAATGATAACATGGGGTTGGGGGTTGGCCAGAAGTGCTGCCATGAGTAATTGATTTCCTAAGACCCCCCTCCAGAATGCCAAATAATAAAAAGTTCCTTTGTGAAAGTGATGACCAACCAAAAAATATTTATTTACTGAAATAAGTAAAATATTATCTGACTTGGATGACAATTTCCTCTTATGATGTATTAGAAAATGTCAGTTGTATTTTGGTCTCTGGACACAGTGCTCTTTGGAAAAGATAGATTGTAACCAGATAACAAAATGTTCAGTTGTTGGTTACAGCTGGTGATAGGAAGGCTGAGCTTTCCAAGTGTGTGGGGGGAGATGTAAAAATATGGCATAACTCAACATTTCTAAGTTGTGTTTTGCAGCTGAGCTCACCCCAGGAGGAGGAAGGTCAGTATGTCTTCTGTGGGTGTGGGAGGGATGGATGGTTTCACCCAAGGTTTTAATGTTCAATTAAAAAGAACACATGAGGGGCGCCTGGGTGGCTCAGTGGGTTGAGCCGCTGCCTTTGGCTCAGGTATCAGGGTCCTGGGTTCGAGTCCCGCATCGGGCTCTCTGCTCAGTGGGGAGCCTGCTTCCCCCTCTCTCTCTGCCTGCCTCTCTGCCTATGTGTGATCCTTCTCTCTCTGTCAAATAAGTAAATAAAATCTCTCTAAAAAAAAAAAAACATGATTGAGTATAAATCAATAATGTCCCAAGAGAAAGCTAAATACCTTTCTTATTGTCATTGTTCTTGTGCTTTTATCAAGGGAGTGTCCTAAATGAATATCTTGCGTGGTAGTGACTGGAATAGTGTTCTTTGTTTTTAGTAAAGGGAATATAATTTTAGCCCCTAACATGTAAGAAGAAGGAGTACTTGCTTCCCTCACGTGGGATTTTTTTTAATTGAAATATATTTGACATAAACCTTGTGTACGTTTAAGGTGTACAAGTGATTTGATCCATTTAGGTATTGTAATATGATTGCCCTTTGGAAGAACGATATCCTACCATTTGTGCAAACATGGATGGACCTTGGGCATATTATGCTAAGCAAGATAAGTCAGATAGAAAAAGAAGTACTGTGGGATCTCAGATGGGAGGGGTGTGGTGGCAAGAGTGGCTCCTGCTAATGTGATCAGTGTCTGTTTCAGAGGAAAGCTGACATAGTCACATGTGTCCATTCCTCCCCACCCTACACCCCTTCATGCAGAAACTTTCTGTCCTGGATTTATCCTCTTGGTAGACATTACATGGGTTTGGTTACATCTTATTTTAGCTTAATATTTCCCAGAGGGAAATTACAAAACCTGGCAGTGTTGATAAAATATTGGGAAGGCCTTGGATCTAGCAGCAAAAACATTCACAAAGCCCCTCCAGGAGCCTCAGTTACTTTTCCTAAGGCTCATTTTTGCCACTACATGTTGACGCCCAATGGCTTCAGTTTTAGAGGAGTCTTAAAATCTTGTTTCCACTTAGGAGAGCACTCATTGTTGTGCCTTCTATTTTCCACTTCACACACAGACGCACACACACACATGCACGTGCACAGAGCTGTTTGAATAAATGAAATAATAATTGGAATACTTTATGAAGCTTGGAGGTAGAAAGAAAAACATGGAAAGCATTGTCGGTGTTCTTTGTGGATCAGGATTCAGTGTCATTTTTGAACCTCCACGTGGCTTCTCCAGTAGTGATAGCTTCAGCCTCCCACTGCTCTTTTCTGCGTACCCAATTTTGCTGTTAATGGTCTCCAGCTGTAGTTGGCTTACTTTAATGGTTTAGTCTTATACTCTCATCTCTCATCTCTGAAGTAATTGCAAAGACAGTGGAACCTGAGACAGTGCTTAAGAGAGGAATCGTGCTAAGTTTGTCCCCTGGCTAATTCTCAGGCCACCCTCTAGCTCTACCTGTTTTCATAAATTACACAAGAAATCAGAAACATCCAAGTAACAATTCTCTAGCTCTTTCCTGACCGCAAAATGCATATGGAAATAGAATGTCTAGCACGTTATTATTTAGAACAAACTTGATTTATGTATTCCTTGGCCAGGTATAATTTGAACCTAGTCAATGAGTGAGGATGGACATTTGCCTCTGTTGAAGCACAAATGGGCTCAGATCTTTTTTTCCATGTTTTAAGACTATACACCATTGAACATCAAGTTTTCCGGACTTCTTTTTCTCTTCTAACACCTGGAAAATCATTGACTCTGTGACTCGCACATTTATGCATTAGCCATTTGTGGACGCTTTATCAGGGGCCAGGGACTATTTTCTGTATTTTCTGTATACATGGTCCAGAAGTGAACGAGCACCCTCCCCTGAGGTGGCTCACAACATAGGGCATGCAGTGATCTAATAAGGGTAGAAATGGATACAGTGATTTCTGATACTGTTAAGTGCCAGGGAAGAAGTAAAATAGGCTGATGTCTCAGAAAGGGACTTGCGGGGATGGGGAGCGGCTTCTTTGGATTAGAAGGTCACATTGTGCTAAGACAGTGATATTTCTCTTTGAAAAAATAACACCTGAATGACGAGAAGAAGGAAACCAAGAGAAGATCAAAAGAGGGAGTCTAGGTGTAGGAAATGTCTATGTGCACAGAGTCTAAATCAAGAAAAATTGGTGGAAAAAAAAGATAGATGGCTTTTGAGGCAGGATTTTAAGTGGAGAGTAATAGAAAATGAGGTGGAAGAAATAGTCAGGAACCAGATGATGTTGGTCCTTGAAGTCTTGTTCAGGAGTTTTGAGTTCTACTTCAGTGGAAATGAAAAGCCATTGGAGCATTTTAAGTAGAGATGTGCTATGATCTGAATTAATTTGGAAAATGCAGTGACTAGCAAGATACTGCAGGCTGATGACAGACTGTTGAAGTAGTCTGGGCACAGGATGATGGTGGCTTGGACAGCAAGTGGTGGGAGCATAGAGGGACAGAAAGTGAATGGATCCGGACATGTTTTGGAGTCACATTCAGAGGGCTTCTGTTTGGTTGGAAGGCAGTACCATTTGCTGAGGGGAAGACAACGGGGAGTAACAGATTCGGGGCTGGAGGGGTGGATTAAGACTTTTATTCCAAATATGCACATTTGAAAGCACTCTTAGACGTCTAAGTGGAGAGGCCAAGTAATCAAGTGTGTACACAAATCAGGAGCATAGAAAATGAGATCCTTTTTAAGATTTCTCTTTACTAATTCTGTGTGTTTTTTCCTCACCCCATGCCTAGCTTCCTCCATTTTTACTCAGGATCCTCCTGAAAATTCCTTTTGTCCCTAAAGCTTAGCCCAGATTAAATGGGAGCAAAGTGGTAACTCCCATAGCAATCTTGATGACAATGTGGCTACTAGTCATCCATCAAATACCAAGACAGTAAGGTCTAGATACATGATACTCAGTAATTACCCACATACCAGGTCTTAAGATGCTCTAGGTGGGTATTTAGATACCACTCTGGGCATCTTTTCTGTTGCAGTTCGTGTGTGATCCTAGCTGGCAGACACCTGTTTACTTTCCTTCTTGGAGACTGGTACAGTCTTGTGTGAGCAAGTGTAATAAATATCATTTAAAAGACAATGATAAAGGAATCTACATAAATAGCTTACATTTTTCAAAAGAACCTTCAAAATATTGCCTTTATCAGATATAAAATCCAGTTTGTTTCCAATATGGTCTTACTTTGAGTTGTTGATAGTTTTTATTAAAATTTTATAAAATAAGTCTTTTATTCTCACATTTGGAGGAACAGAATTGTTTTTAGGTTACTTACTAAAACAGTCACTTGTGTACTTTATCGAGCAATGACTTACTCCAAATCAGTAGGAGAATAAAAAGTATTGTAACACCTGTGTCTTTTTAACGATGTTAAGCAAACTGATAGGTTTTTCTCCCATTTTAAATGTATTAAATGCCATTCATTTTTCCTTGTTGTACTGCCCCGCCTCATCTTCACTGAGTGTTTCTAATAAACATCCTATGGATTGTAATTTTGTTGTGAAGAAATTAGCGTGCAACATTTCAACATAATACAAAGCACACATTATTTTTAAGCTGTCTTCCTGCCCACCTACTTATTTGCAAGGCTAATCTAATATAGCATCCGTGACGAATGCTCAGGCAGTAGAGGATTTAGTATAAATTTCAGCTGAGCTGGTTGATGTAGGAAGAATTAAGCGAAGCAAATATTAACAAATAAAAAACTTCATGTGCAACAACATGCATTTCAACCATGGCAGTAGGTAATGCGTCTCCAGAGAGGATGCTGGAAGAGGTAAAATGCAATGGAGCCAAACCACTCGGTGAAACAAATCATTTGATTTACAAATAAACAGTCTGGTCTGGAGACTTCCAAAGAGTTGCTGGATCTTGGGAGGTTTGTGGGACATAGAGTTTGTAAAACCATCATATGTGTGACACATACTTGCTAGCTCGCGTGAGAACACTGGAAATGTCCCAGTTTGGCAGTTGAAGGAACTAAATATCAGGGTGGCCATTCTGAGAAAGATTTGGTCTTTGACCTGAAGCCAGCAAAGCATTTGTGTTAAGAGACTGCAGTTGCTGTTTCACTTACAGCAAACAGTCTTTCTGCACCCTTTAGAACCTCATTGCCTCTCTCACATGCAAGGTAGAGGGAGGCAGTGCTAGTTCTTAGTTCACAGATTAGTGTGATGGTTAAATCAGACATTGCAATGAGTTGCCCACCGCTGCATCGCATGCATAATAGTCACTTATAAATGTTATTTATTACTGTCATTGTTAATTACGTTGATGGGGCAATAAAAGAGGCATGATTTTCAAAATGACCTTAAAGCTGTTGAACCGTAAGAAAATATTGAAAACTCTAGGTAGGTGGCATTTTTAAAATATATGTTATGGAGATGTTTTTGTTTCATTGTTTATTGCAGACTTCCCACTTGCAGGTTTTCTTGACTGTCACCAAAATACAACATTTGTTCAATTAATATTTATCCATCTGCTCTGTTTATTAAGAAAGATCAAGTGTTTATTCCATGCCCAACCTGTGATAGACCATGATAAAAAAAAAAAAAAAAAAAAAAGCAACATAGTTTCTACATTGAGCAACTCAGAGACATGGAAGGATTTATTTGCATAATATGATAAATGCCAATAAATTGAATAAACTCAATACACAATGGTTAGGGAGCACAGAAAGGCAGGTCCTTAATTCTGCAAAGGGAAGTCAAGAGAACCTTCTAAGGGAAGTGATATTTAAGCTGCAGGTTGAGGTTTGCCAGGTAGACAAGAAGAAAAGGCCATTTCTGATAAATATCACCTACAAAGATGAAAATAGGAGAAGGTTACTGGTTTGACATAGCTAGAGTCAGGTGGGGAAGGAAGAAGGAAAACCGGAAAGATGAGTGAGGGCAGAACTGTGTTTTGCTTGGGAGTTTCAACTCTGTCCTGTAGTCACTGAAGGACTTGAGCATGGGAGTGATGTGACCAGTCCTGAGTTCTGGAGGGAGCACCCCAGCCACCGAAGAAAGCTGTCATTGGAGAGAAAAAGCTAATGAGCACCAGGAGATTAACAGGGGAGTCCACATGTAAGTTTATGAGATTCTAACTGCAAGCTATGGTGGGGATGGAGAAGGAATGGTAATTGAGGTAAATTTAGAGAGCAAATGGACAGGATTTAGTCATTGTTCATATAAGCTATTTGACAATGTGGAGAGCCCAAGACCATTGCCTTCTTTGTTGGTACAAGTGCAGCAGGTTACAAGGCAAATAGTTTCATTGAAAATTGTTTTAACATCGTTCCTTCTTGATTTTGCCTTTGGTGCTTGATTATGCGTATGATAGAGAAAAGCAACACATGTGCAGAATCTATATTAACATGTGTTTCCTGGGACTGTCTGTTCAAAAAAATTTTACTAATAATGATGCACAATTGGGAAGGTTTAGAGATCACTGCTGTAGTAAGACCTCTGTGTTTGATTCAATTCGGTGCCATTAAGGGAAACATGTTTCTAATTATCATTCTGAAAGCTATGCAACATATTTTGAACAGTTACTCTCCATGCCCTCAAAATCTCTTAGCATAAAATAGGCATCTCTAACTTCTCGCTGTCCTATTTATCTTATGCTTTAATGTAGACGGTAAGTAGAGCAGACAGATGCTGTTTCCCTTTGCCCAGAGCCTGGCTCAGCTCCTCATTGTAAACATCAACCTGAACTATTGGAACTCTAGTGTTAGTTACTCCCCCCACCCCTCTCCTCTGTAGTTTCAGTAGACACAGGAACTATTCATTTGGGCCAAGCCTAAAGAACTCAGACAATGCACAGATGAAATGAATAGAATATAAACTTGTGTACACATCATTGGCTAGCGGAGTGGGAGAAACTGACAGGCCTTAACATCATCATTGATTCAGGAAGGTGGGATGGACAGTAGTTCTGGGATTCAAGTTGGTCAGTTTAAAAGGAAAGGGGGTTATCAGTGGGGAAGAGTCAGAGGGAGATGAGTCTTTGATGGCCTGTTGAATGGGGTTCTGCAGAAAGAGGGAGAAGACTGGCTGAGACTTGCCTGTCATTTAGATTTAAATCTAAATGACAGGCAAGAGCTCCAGGCTCCATATTTTTCTTTGCCTTGCCTCTTCTCACCCTGAAACAACAGTCAGCTTTTGACTTTCCCACTTTAAAAAGAGTCCTAGTAGAGGTTGTCCAAGCCCTTGGGAATTCCTGGGCTCAGCTTGCTAAGAAAAGTAATAATAAACATTAAATACATAGGCTACAGAGAAAAGTTCTAAATAATGGAGAAAGGTGGTTGGTATTGCCAGAAGATAAATGAAGAAGCACTTTGCAGTAGATATTGAGAAAAAAGAATGGGTTAGGCCAAATTATTCAAGAAACTTGAACTCTAGTTCAGGACCATAAAGAGAGAGTGAATAAATTAGTCAGGAGTTGACAGAGTAAATGGTGCAGGGAAAAAAATACAAAGGAACTTTGTCTAAATGACTACATATATGAAAATCTTGATTGAGGAATTCATCAAGGTAATAGACCAGAAATACAGATGGGGAACATCCACTCTACAAACCTTCCAAGAAAGTATGTGTCAGAGTATAGGGATCCATTTCCATCAGTCTTCTTTTAAAAAACAAGCCCTGAGCAAAACTGTCTGAGCTACCGGGACATAGAGTGAGATTTGCTAAATGGATTCAGTGTGAAGAAAATTCAAGCATCTCTTGACCAAATCAACTAAAGTGAGAATGTCAGAAGTAAATGACCCCATTTATGTATAAACAGATGTTTAAGTTCTTAATACTCAGACAAGCGAGAACATTACCGGAGAGTTGAGAGAAAAAAAGTCCTAAATATTAGGAGCTTGTTACTTTTCTGAATAAATACATGGCTGCTGGGAATTAAAGTTCGTAGAACTCCACCACAAATAGTACTGTGCTTGGTAAATTTTAACTTTGACACAGATCTGCACCTGACAAATGAAAAGAAAGAAAAAGAAAGAAAGAACGAACGAACGAACGAACGAACATGAAAAAGAAAAAGAAAAAAGGGAAAATCTTATTTTATTTTTTTTAAAGATTTTATTTGTTTGACAGAGAGAGAGGGAGAGAGAGAGAGAGCACAAGCAGGGGGAGCCCGAGACAGAGGGAGAAACAGGCTTCCTGCTGAGCTGATGCCAGGCCCCATCCCAGGACCCTGAGATCATGACCTGAGCCAAAGGCAGATGCTTTAACTGACTGAGCCACCCAGGTGTCCCAGGAAAATCTTATTTCAAAAGGTCATTAGGTATAAACTGTACGTGGGAGGAGACATTTAGGGTAGCTCTGTATTCTCTGGCAAAGGAGGCAACAGATAGCGATTTGAACCTCTGGAAATCACATCCATAGGAGACAATCAAAATGTCTTTAAATCTTGAACAAGGGGCAAGAAAAATGCCCAAGAAGTGTTTTGCTGCCTCATACAGCCTCACCATAAGTGCCGACATTGCTGATGGTGCCAGAAGGTGAGGAAGAACAGAAACACGAGCTTAAGGTGGATGGAATGAACTCTTAATTCATTCACCGGGTTAGAATTACTTTCATCTAAAGAAATCAACAAAGGCAACATCTCTTCTGAAGCTTTGAAGGAAAGCCTTTAATATTGTATGTCTTAAGGCAAAGAAGCTGTTGGTTGCCAATATCAAAGGCTCCAGGAAGAGTCATTATGAATTCACAGAGGTACATCCTCCAGACGGAGAGTAGGCATTCTGTAACCATGAGATCGTCCACAATTAAATGAGTGAACTATCTGATTTTTAAATAGAGGTGGACCTTACCCCTCCCAGGATAGTGACATCATCCCCGAAGTAAATGTTGTATTTCCATGAACACAGAGACTGATTTTTAAATTGCTGTCTGTATGAGATATGATTAGCACTTCTTTGCAAGCTGAGAGGCACCAACTCAGGTGCCAATTCAAGTGGAAAATGCTGCGCCATTAGGGTAAGTGTTGATTCATGTCAGATTAGTGATTACAGTGCCACCCATCCCACCTAATACTACAGACTATAAATATGGGGGGAGCGAATTGTCACGGGCTCCTGGGCAGGACTCACATCTGAAACATGCAGGTGGTACACGGCAACCCTTCTGTCATGTGCAGGAGATGCTGGGGGTACCAGGTATCAGACGGGGGAATAAGCCACATTCTCCCAGTGACTCCGTTACTCCCTTGCTGCTAGTAGACAAAACAGGGAAACAGCTCATAGTTCCCCAGTTTACCCTGCCAACATTTAGAGAGGTTTCCATTTGCACCAGTTGCTTTTTTGGTGGACTGCATGGTACCTGGGAGATTGGAAATACTGAAGAGAGCTTCCTCGAAATGTCTTGTTGATAATCAGGTAGGAACTGGGACATTGCAAGCATGTGGCTCTGTTGAAGAGCGACCGAACCAGGTTGTCAGAAGGACTCATCCACTTGCCTGGTTTCAGCCCCCCTCAAGAAGGAGGCTCCCTCTTCCATCACTCGTTTCTTCACTTCCTCCAAGTGTACCGCCAGAACGTATGGCTCTACAGCTAAACTCTCCAGCTTTGCGTCCTGGCACCATTTGGAGCCAAGGCAAGTATTTATCCTATCTGTGTTGCAGTTTCCAACTGTACATAGAAATCAGAAGTACATTCCTGAAAAAGTTACTGTTGACATTAAACTGGTTAACATATGTATGGCTCTTTGAGCATCGTGTTTGGTGTTCCTTGTTATTATTCATCGACGAGGATTTGCTGTGTACCGACGGCATACATTTGCTGCAAATAAAATAGAGTCTTTAGAACTCATGGTGGGTCTCCCTTCAGTCATGATAACCATGCCTGGTCTTATGTAAGTGTTGTAATGTTTTAAGAAAAAAATTTTAAAATATGTAGAACAACTGAGGTAGCCTGTCCCCGAAATAGGATTCTATCTGATAATAATTTGGGAGGGAAAGAGAACTAAAGACAGAATTTTATAGTAAAATGAAAACTTGTCATCCTCATTTATGTTCCCCTCCCTCATCTATGTAACTTATTTCATCCTTTCGTTATTACCGTCTTGACATCTTTGGCCACGTGCATATCTTCGTGAGTTCACAATCAAGCAAGATTCTTTGTGTTGCAAGGGCCAAGAAATTCAGCTTAAGAAAAGCATTTCCTGACAGGTACACACGGGAAGTCCAAGGGCAGGGTGGTTCAAGGGCAGCTTACATGATGTCGCCAGGACCCGGGCTCTCTGTCTTTGTCAACGGTATACTATATACTCCATGCTGGCTTCATCCTCAGGCTTCCCATGGTGGCAGAAATAGCTGTCAGCAAATCTAGGTGTACATCCTCCTAGACCTGGATCTAATAAGAAACATGGTTTACCTTCCTTTCAACAGTATCAGCAAAAGTCCCATTGACTCTCATTGGCTGATGGGACTACATCCCCGTTCTGAACCCGTCTTGGTGGCTGGGAAAGTCATCCTTTGGGTGTCACATCCTCGTTGCAGTTGCTCCTGAATTCTACCTGAAGCATAAAGCCTAGGATAGGGGTAAGGAAAATTTATATAAGGGAAAACTTATTGTATTGTATCAGCAGATGTATCCATTTATATAAAGGAAAACTTATTGTATTGTATCAGCAGATGTATCCATTTATATAAAGGAAAACTTATTGTATTGTATCAGCAGATG